>NW_010405178.1:0-32151 GCF_000710305.1 Buceros rhinoceros silvestris | reverse complement strand
TGTTTGTAGCTCCCACGGTAACACTAGAGGTACTCATATTATCTATCTTTCTCTTGATTTTATTCTACTGTTAATGCTAATGTTAATCCAGCTGTTAATCTAGCACACTAGTATCAATGACATTCTTAAAAAAATAGATAGTAGTATGCAGGGAAAGCTGTCATGGGAGCAGGATTAACTGAATAAAGTCCTAGGAAATATTGCTACCCATATGTAAAATGTAAATATTTTAAATACAATCCATATTTTTAAATATAACAATAATGGTACCATTAACCCCCCCAATCTTTCAGCTGCATAAACAAGTAAGTGGTTGTTCATGTTGTGAAATGATGATGTGAAGTTGCAGCTTAAAAATTGTGTGTGAAACTCATGCCTCTTGGAGAAATGGCAATTTTAATTGCAGTGTACAAATACATAGAAAATAGCCTGAATACACATCTCGTTTCTTTGTAATTTGTTATTAAGGATGCTTCTTAGATCTGATCAGCAATAATTCCCCTCCTTTTCCTCTGCTTTATAAGTGTACCAATGGAAGCTGCCAGTAATTCTGTGATACAGACGATTACAGTAATAAAATTCCCATGCTGCAGGACTTGCATTTATATGTCCTTAAATAAAAAGAACTTGATCTTGACACTTCTAGTGTCCTACACAAGCATTGAATTTAGGATTGGAGTTATTACAGGTATCTTTTTTTCATCAAATTGAGGATGACGGGAGCAATTACATATTCTTTATGCATAGCAAAGGATTCCTCTGCAAAATATGGTTTCACCCTGGTGGGACACAAGGTGGGCCAGAGCGTCGATCTGTCTCTCTGTCTTCTCATCAAAGTTTCTTGCACTGCATCTTTCTTGCTCTGTATTCTTCTCTTTTTTAGGTTTAAAGAAGGCTACTCTTGTGTGTGATGCTTCTTTATATTACTAAATTTTGGGGGGTTAATGATGGTAAATGTGCTTCTTTTTCTTTTCTTTATTAATGACAAAGATCTCTGGAAATGTATCCTGTCCCAGTTTTCAATATGTTTTCAAAAGGAATCACTATTAGCTATCATTTTCCAGAAAATAGCTATTTTGCAGCTTAGGGGGCTTACCAAGCTGTGAGTGAAATTTTAAAAGCCAGACCTTTGGCTTGAAGTTGAATAGAATAGAAATATGTAATTCTGGGAACTGTATTTCCACTGGTTGCTTTCAGTATGAACAAGATCACTGAGTTCCTGCCAGTGGCTTCATTGCGGAACCGCAGTTAGAGCACATCAAATATGACATTCTCAGCTATTCCTCTAAAGAAAGTAGTGGTAGATCCCATTACAATAGTTTTGATAATATGGTTACCTTATGGGGTATAGAAATATTGTTACACACATATACCCTGATTTCACAGTGGATAGAATTATATCTTCAAATTAAAGGCTAAGTATTTTTAAGGTGTCAGCAAAGCCCCCCCCCGCCATATTATTTGCAGTCATGGAGCATGGGGCACTGCTTTAAGTGTTTAATAAACGTGAGTCCATTTTAAGGACTTGAGACAACTACCTTTCACGTGCTAGAATGTTGTGAAAAACTTGGCCTTTATTTTATGTCATAATTGCTTATTTTACGGACTGTATTTATTTCTGAGGGCACAACAGATAATTTAACACACCATATGCTCTATAATGATAATGCACTTTATATTTATTCATGGTTGTTTTTTCTCAATATTTCATTGAACCCGAAGGAGGCCTTATCCTGAGTCCACAATCTAGAGAAACAAATCAATTGACCATATATGTCATCTTCAAACTCTTTTGCAATGCTAGTGACTTTCTTTCCATTCTTTAAAAATGTATCCAGTCTTCTGCTAAACTGATTTATGCTGCTTGCTTTATTGATGCCTTAATGCAAGCTGTTCCATATTTTAGCCAGTCTTTGGAAAACAAGTTTGCATCTGATTCTATTGTTAGGGCTTGATAAATAAAGAACAAGTAACATAATTTAGAAGCCTATGGCTGCTAAATGCCATTTTACTATGTCTTTTAAGCATTTTTTATAATTCACCAAGGACAGCATACAGTCATAGCACAGAACACTGATAATGCCCTTATGTCCTCTGGTCCCTTGGGCAGGGCCAGAGGGAAATACTTTGGCAGAGAAAGAGCTCAGCTGCCTGCCCTCTTCTGCCACAGATTTGCCTTACAACAGGTTCTGTTCAATAGCAGATCACGTGGGGAATTCCTGTATCCTACTTATTTGTGGCAGTAGGCACAAAGAATGAAATCCTGAGTTTCTTCCTCAAATTTCTCATAGCATTTCCCTAAGTTAATTGTGCCCCTGCTGCAGCCTTTGCAAAGGCTTCAAAATTGTGAATAAAAGCATTTTTGTCTCCTCTTTCTTGCCAACCATCCCCACCTACTTTTCCTTCTGTGTTCCTGCCCTCTGTCAAAGAAAGTCTTTTTCCTCATCAGGTTTTTTAACAGTGAAGACAATGGGAAAAGCAAAATAAAGAGACCCCTTTCAGAGTAGATTCACTTTTAGAAATGTAAGATTCAAGCAGGGGATATTCCACTGATTTCAGAAGGGGCAATTCCTGTGTTTGAGGTTAAGCATATATAGTCATACTCTTTCGTGAATCAAACTGTATATAGCAAGGTCTCTTTCTTCGGCTTCAGTCAGTAAGAGTGGATCATACATAGCAAAGAAGTAAAATAGTGCTTCTATTTCAGTGCTGGCTTGCTTTTTAGGTTAGAATTATTACAACAATATCTCATGGAAACTCTAATCAGATGTGATGTCTTGTTTTACATCATGCTACATGAAGACATACAGTCCTATGCTTTACTGGTATTAATCCTGCTCTCGCAAGCAGTTCATTATTACAGGTCTTCACAGAGGAAGAAGCCAAGTGAGCAAAAGTAAGCCTTTTTCTCATAATGGAGCATGAAACAAGCTCCAGGAAGATTTACTCACCCCAAATATTGCAACTACTAATACTATGTATAATGTAATATTTTCCAATGTAATTCAGAACCAGTTCAAAAAATCTTCAGTGTACCTTGCATCATTAGAAATTACCAAGCTGCTGGAAGCTATTTAAATTACCTGATATTGTAGTTCTTTATCAAAATTGAGATAATGTTGCCATAATTTCAGCTAAAAAAAAAAAAAGGAAGAAGCACATTAATGTAGGCTTGAAGCAAAAATCTAATAATAGCTGCATTGTTTTGGAAATTGTATGTACAACTATTTTTATTAAATATATATGATTCACGATCTATTACTTAATAATGAATCTAGACTTTTTATGCTGGTTTCTTTGTCTGTGAGATACAATACTGAGCTGTGTATTTTCTTAGATAAAATTGCCATGCTATAAAGCAAGACAAAAGACAGATATTTGAGGGCAGAAATCAGTATGATGTCCATGTAAGAATAGCTTGTTTATTCTTATTTATAGGACTTCATTTGGTATTTATTTTGCATTGGTTTGTTTTGCTTTCTAGAAGAGGCACTCGTACCATATAGTAAACCCAACTTTCCATCCCCTGGTGGACACAGCTCTTCAGGAACAGCTTCTTCTAAAGGATCAACTGGACCTAGAAAAGGTGAAATCTTGCGAGGAGGTCACCAACACAATGCCAGTGACCTTCTCGATGTAGGCTATGTGGGATCAAACAGTCAAGGACAGTTTACTGGTGAATTATGTAAGTTTGTCTCTAGATACAGTTCAAACTCTAAAAGACTAAAAGAGAAGAATTATAAATCTGTTGTGAAGAGAGAAGGAAGTTGAGAGTGATAATCAGATTAAATTTTACCCTGATCTTTTTGCCTTCAGAGGTGTTTCACCTGTGATGACAAGCAAATGAAGTTCTTCTGTTCTTTGTTTGGACCAGTTCAAATATGTGTAAGCCATGCCAATGCCATCTACATGGTACATCTGTCAGTGTGTAACGTTAGTGAAACACTGGGAAAAATGGAAAGAAATTCTAGTGTTAGAATTTTCTCGACAAAGTGTAGTGTGCTTGTATTGGGAATGCCATTGGCAGTTTTTCTCAGAGGAGTGAATGAAAAGGGTGCTGAATTTTTGGGGCATGCTGGCAATATTGCGATGCCTTCTCCTTAACTTTCTGTTCCTTGATGAGCAATATTCTGCTCTTTTTGACCTCATATGGAGGTCCTCTTTTTTCAACTGTGTAGCCCAGGTTTTCAGTTGTATATCCCAACTCTGTCCTCAGTTTCACAGGCCAGAAGAATTATTTGCCAAACTTTTTTCTATTATGTCTCTTAAACCTAGTATAAAACCATGTTAATGCTGTGTATGTGGTGGATGTAGTGCCAGATGCCAAAAGATTTGGCTCTATTGTTTGAGGTAGTACACCAACATTCCAGCTAGCTCAGGCATACTGGTATGTTTACTAGTAAAAAAATGTAGCTGTTGGTATGTTTATCTCCTGTTTGCTGCAGTCAAACCCTCAGTACCTCGCGACAGTTACCCCGGTAGCCTGTAAGAGAGCAAGTGGTGATCTGCAAACCGTGAAATATGCTGTCTCAGATATGGTGTTGATAAGTGCTGAATTATAGCATCCTTTGCTTTTCATCTTAGAAGCAATTAACTCTCTTCTCCCAACCTATTGAATATTCATCATGTGCTGCAGTGATATTGCCATAGGCTTTGTTTTGTGGTTTTTCTCCTGATTACAACCTCTTTCTCTCTCTTTGTTTCTCTCTATAGAGTAGTCGAGAAGACACATTGCAAGCTGCTCTGATGGACCATCAGGTCTGAACTCATGGAAGTGATGACACTAAACAGTGCAATGAACATTTTCTTTATTTATGTACTATTAAAAGAACTGTAAATGCAATGTAAAGACACACAGCCACACATATCCCACAGATACTTTACTTGTGTTCTTCTCTTTAATACACCATCCACCTTAAACTATTCCTTGCCAGGAGTATATAAAAAAAAAAAAAACAAAAACCCACAACCCTCCAGGATGAAAAGGATTTCCTTCTGTATATAATTTCTTTTGTTGCATTGCTATGCAAGCTCACCTTCTTTTTAGCTATGTTCATATTCATGTCTGTTTTTATTGGTCTGTTGTACTATATGTGAATTAATAGGCTGTGGTGCCATATATTAACTTTTAATTGTGTAACTTTTATGTTTAAAGTTTGCACTGCAATTTTATTTGGTGATAAGCACAAAACTCTACTCCTCATGATATGAAGAAAAAAGAGACTGAATGTGTGAAGAAGGTTTACGTACTGTAAGCTACTTTGGATAATGCTGGATGTAAAGGAGTATGTTAGGTGGTTTTCCATTGGGGTGTAGAAATGAGAAAGTGACTGACAAAAATAATGTCAGTGAAGACATTAGAGACAGATTTAAATCTTTTAAAAGCAAGCAACATAATTGCTTTTCCTATTTAAGAAGGGGTCAGAAGTTGAAAGTGTGAGATTAAAGAGTGAATATGAAAATTACAAGTAGCATGAGAAGGCCTAGACCCTTTCACTAGAATGATGCCCTTAGTACCTGTTTTTGGCCGTCTTATGCCATTAAGTAAAGGGGAATTAAAGCAAACCTTGCTACAAACAAAAGAACTTAAGGTGTTTCACTAAAGCTGTTTTTATATTACAGTTTAAAAAGAATTATTGCCATTAATTTATCCAACCCAAAATTTAAGACAGAGGTTTCCCAGGAGAAACAAACAATAAAAACTCAAGGAATACCTAGTAAGTAGTTAAGGATGCAATATATTATTAAGACATGTTCAGGCTGCTTCCAAAAAATTGAAATGTCGGAGTATCTTATTTCATCTTTCCAATACATGTACAGTACAATAGAGGATAGAGCTGCACCACTGAAATTCATGACATTAATTGTTTTGATGTAGATTAAACATACCTTTGAGTTCTGATACCTGAAGTCTGCGAGAGCTGAAGCAGGATCCACTAAATTTGTAGTAAAATATTTAGTGTTTGGAAGGGAAGCAATGGTCAAATTATTTTCAGCTTGCATTAAGGACATTTCTGGCAATACAATACATCCAGAAAGTTGGATATAAGCAAAGAAAATTTTTGACCTGTGTTTTAGTGAGTGGCTTCAAATCTTACCGTAATGAGGAAATAACGCATGTTTATACACTTTTTGAATAAACCAGACTCTGTAAGTGGACATTAATGACAGCATCCTGTCTCTTCATTAATTTTCATGACTTTGTCCAAATCTTCTGTACCTCTCAAATCTCAATGAGTACATTGCCAAACTTTTCTTAGAATATTGTACGTGGATAGCCCACTCATTTGAAGCTTAATTTAAATAGCCTACAGCTTATTTCTGTAAGTTATCTGACCATAAACACAGTTTTCCGTTTTAATGCCCTTTTTGTATAACCAGTCTATGTTGTTTTATATATTGCCTTGGAGCTCACCAGTATTAAAAACACTTTTAGTAATGGCAGAATTTTAGAAAAGAAAATTACAATGCTAAATATGTGTTGCTTTCATTTCATTAACTTGTTCCATGATAAGATAAAACACTACAGCCATCAACTATAACTCAGCACTATTGAATACTAAAAAAAAAAAAAACAAAACTAGTTAAGTTCCTTAAAGTTGAGACTGTTATTTAGCAAACCAAAAAAGTTAAGAAAAAAAGTATGCATTTGTTTATATATGTGACCAATGAGTATATGTAATTTTCCATCTTGTTAAACCATTGTAGTTAAAACCATTTCTTAAAAATGTGCAAAAATGTTCAAGCAAGATAAAGAAAGCATCATGTTTACATATGCATGGTTTTTATTTTGATATTATCATATGAAGAGGAGACTATTCAGGGTACAATTCAAATTTAATTATCTGGAAAATGTTTAACTCAGTCACAGGTAGAATTTTTTTTTTCCTTTTAATTCGAAAGCTTGTGCTGAGCTTTGGTGGAACACCTTACTCACTATATTCTATTCAAAATTTAGTATCATTAGATGTTGATAAAACCATCCCAATTACTTTCAAATATGTGTTTTATCTCTTCCACTGGAAAGTAAATGTGTGTCAGTATTAAAGCTGTGCAGTACCATGATATTCACTAACTTGTCCATCTGCTTCTGTACATTTTTGTTCATTAATAATTTGCTTACAATAGTACATAAGGTGGTGTTGTGTATCGCAAAGTGTCTCCATTATCTTACAGGTGATGTCTTTTCTTTTTTTCTCTCTTTTCTATACAGTGTACTTCCAATGAACCACAGTACATATTTTTTAAAATGCCATTTAATTTACTATTTTAAAAGAAGTATTCTTCTTTTTTTAAAAAAATTGAGAACATTTATTGTGAATAATGTGTTTAAAGAAAAGGGATGTTGTGGCAGCACTTAGAATTGTTCTTTTAATTTTTTTTTTAAAAAAACCTGTTTATTGGCTACAGTTTGTTCACTAAAAAGTATGACCTCTTAATGTGTTTCATTGGTATTGTTAGTGCAGCGAAGTTTAATTGGCATAAAAAGTTGGTTAATAGTACTGTTGAAGTGTGTATTGTATATTTACTGGGGAAAAATAAAACATATTCACTTTTCAAATCTGCTAAAAGACCTTGAGTAAGGAGTCAATATGTGAAAACCCAAACTGGGAAAAACAGGCAATAATAACATAGACTGAGCTATAATCATCACTGTCCACTTACAGGTAACAAGAGACATTTTGTACACTGGTTTTTGAACTAAGCTAAAATAAATAGACCAGTGGTAAACACTGCCTGTCATAGGGATTTCTGGTCAAGGTCCTGTCTATACTTTGGGAAGCGTTGTCCCAGTGTAATTACACCGACACAGCTATTCCAGTACGACGTCTTCCGTTTGTGGATATGCTATCTCAATGCACAGTACGGACCGCAAGTGCAAAGCTTTCTTTGCTTAAAGCCCGTAAAGGGGTGGACAAGTAAATCCTGTGTTCAGTGCCTCTGAACCCTTGGACTTGGGGTTTTACTGGTGGAGCTACTGCCAACCCAGTACAGAATATCTCCAGAATACATAGATAGATGCTAGATGAAGTTTTCTCAAACCTTGCATTGAATATATGCTCAATTTTAAATGCAGAAGGGCTGAAGGACCAAATAATAAATTGTTACATGTGCTTCAGTGGTGTATTGCTGTATGGGCAGCCATTTCAGTGATGCAAACAACAAGCATTTCCTTTTTGTTACTTACTATTTTTCAAGTTCTTATCCAAGTCAGTAAATGTTTTTAACAAGTTTTGGTTGTCACCTGAAATGCAACAGAGTCATTGTTCCTTGGGAAAAGTACAAAAGAAAAGGAGCATAGGGTGTTTTAAGTGTGTTGATTCAACTATACACCGGTGACTGTTTGAAATAATGATATGGAGGTTTATGCTTGCCACAGCCGTACATTGCCAGCCAGGAGAAAAGGTGTGTAATAAGGCTGAGAAGGAGTCGTCACAACTGACAGAGGAAAGGTCATTGGTTTGGGGGAGATTCTGGCAGGAATTCTTTTTTTTTTTTTTTTTTTAATTATTAAAATACAGTCAGATCCTTTAACATTTCTACAATTTATGTAGTTTGGGTTTTTTATGATTAATGGCCTTGGGAAATTAGAAGAAGGAAAATAGTTGACCTTCTTTTGTAATGATTGGGGGTAACTTGTTTGCTGAGGAGAGGATTTTTTAATTTCATCTTTATTTTTTTAATAAGTTTTGCGTTCCATCTATCTGGAACACGTTAATTAAAAATAAACTGTTTTTGAAAACCCTGTGGGCAATGAACAGTTCATTTAGGAGATACATTCAGATAGCAGGAAACATGGCAGAGAGAAATACGAAATACTAACAAAAGCAACACATACACTGCCTTAGAATCAGCCAAGTTCACTACAGGTTCACATGTAATTCTGAACCGTTGATAATATGTATAAGCTTCATTGCTTTTGGTTTCCGTACCAAAATAAATTATCCAAAGTCCACAGGAGGCCTAGATCCTTGGGACACTAAATCCAGTACCTTATTTTAAATACGTGGTTAATCTAAGCCGGTGGGACTGGAGTACACTCAGGGCGTACGAACCCCCAGGCCTGGTTGCTCACACCCCAGCAGTCTCAACTGGGAAGCACGCGTGGCTACAGGTTCCGCAGGTTTCAGCAGGTGCATTTGCTAGGCACCTTGTCAGGCATCATGTATGTAGAAGCAGGGCACTTCACCAAGCATGGAGTTTTTCAAGGCAAGGAAAGTTTCCCATGAGTTAGGCATTGTGGCAGTTCACATCAGGACCACTTTAGTCAGGCAAGTCTCATGTTTTGAGACCATCCACCCCAGTCCTGGTCTCAGTGCTGTCCTGCTGTGGTCTGTGTACTCAGTGCTGCTGCTGTCTCCTGAATCTGGGGTGCCTGGTGTAGAGGGGTGCAAGAGAAGAAAGGTGTGGTGCTCCTGGGAGACACTTAATGCTCTGCATGCATTGAGTGGCTGGATATATGCCTCATTAGTTAAACAGGGACCAGAGAACGCAGTAGACTAGTGGTCCCAAACATCTGCTTTGCTGTTTCTAGCTCATTCCCTGCTTCTGTTTCAGACTCCCCTCTTGTCCTACCAACTGCTCCTCCACCCAAAATAACAGTTACAACTTAGGGACCTCTTATGGGACCCAGAGGAGATGTAGGGCCATGAATATGGGCTGGGGATTTGGGGAGAGCTAGCTCTGAGCTCTAGCGTTGATGTAAGGACTAGATTGCTCTCTAGCCTGGCTTTTTTTTACTATGTAGCTACATCCAGGAAGACTCCAGTAGAAAACAAGTTCCTAGAGTGCACCTCAGCATTACAGCATCTCTTCTGGCATGTGACCCATTAAGTTTGTTGGAGACCACTCCAAGTTTGATGCTGGCAGGTTACCACATCTTGAGGACTCAAGTGGTTTATGCTTACGTTTGGGCAAGTGAGGTTGTTCTTCAGTCTGCAGCAGAATGGAAAACAAAAACCATGAAAAGCCCAAATCTGTCACTTAAACACAAACTTTTTAATACAGCCCTCAAAAATCCTAGAAGACAAAGCATTTAAAATGTACATGTTTGAGGTTTATTATTTTTCCTTTTCTAAGTATTTTGTCTTAGCTACCATTGAAATTATCTATTGTTTTTTGTTTTTTTTTCAGAGCTGCTACGCTCTCCCCCCACCTCCCCCATTCTCCAGGACTTATCTTTCAGCTGTAAAGAAGTTATGGCAGAGAATAATTACATTTGTGTACTCTCCATGTTATAACTTTAAACAGCAAGGTGCACAGTCGCATTCAGTTCAATTGTTCAAAGCCAGATGGGGATGAAATGTTTGTGGTTTTTGTTTTAAAAGGGCTGCTACTATTTGTGCTGATATTTGTTCCCCATTTATGCTGATCAGTGCATCTTTTGCCTTCGAGGATGCCATTAGTACTTCTCCTTTGTGTTCAAAAGCAGAAATCCATTGTGCAGCACTTGGAGAGCCACTCGGATGCAGGTAAAGAATATAACAGCTTGAGCAAGTGCTAATTAGAACCAATTAAACTTAATTGACCTCCTTTGGCAGTAAAATGCATCATAGAACTTGCTCTGTCCTTGCAAAATGGAGATCTCATCTCTAAGCATAAGAGTGAAGCATGGTTTCATGTATCAGCTTGTAGTAATTATGTGGGTATAACAACCAGGAAGTGGCTTGCTCCAATTTGTTCTTACAACTGAGCTCCGCTGTATCAGGGCAGTGCAATAAAAGTGAGATCTCTGTTTCAGTCTATTTAAAAACCTAATTTTTACAGAGCAAATTAACATCCCAAGATACTGATACTAATCTCGAGGAATGAGTTGGCGGAAGAATACAGAGTCCCTTTTATAGGTAAGTAATGTTGTGAGCATCAAAGAAAGGCAGTTATATGCCTGCAAGCTGGAAATTGCTCTGATGCTCAGAAGCTGTTACTCTATCCTGAGTAGTAGGTGTAAGCAAGCTCTGGTGTGCCTGGGTTGGTGCCTGCCTGGTCTGGGTGAATGATCTGCCTGCATTTCAGCATGGCTCCCCACTGCACATTGCAATGAGGCTGCCTTCTGCAGGCTTCTGTTCTAAAAGGGGTGCTGGCATCCATCCATCTGAGGTTTGCAGTGCCATGGGACTGCACCACTACTATGGGCACCAATTTGGACATAGAGGTATCCAAATAAAAGGAGAGAGAGGAAGAATAGGGTAGAGAATGAAGGGTAGGAAATGTAAATTTGTATGAAATCAAAAGCATCACTTGTGAGTGCTAAACATCCTATGAAAACCTGAAAAGCCATTCTTATTAGTAAAACAGAATTGCATCAGTTTTGATGACTATGCTTTGCTGACTTTTTCCTTAGCGGAACTGAATGCGACTGATTTTGCTGCTAACTTGGCCTTACTAAGAACAGCAATAAAGGTGTTAGTCAGGTGAAGACTTTGATGTGACCAATAACATCACTGTCCCTTCAGGGAATGTTCGAGTGCTGGCTTGTTAATGAATTTCTTTCCTAATGAGTATCATTAAAAACCCTTTGATTAGCTATTTGTGTGAATGCCCTTCCTTTTTCCTCTAAGCTGCTAGTTGCACTAGTGGCAGCAGGATTTTGCCCTAGGCAGAAAAATCTAGGCAGAAAGCATGCATCTGTATTCCCTACCTCATGAATACAAGTCTGAGGCAAACTGCA
This sequence comes from Buceros rhinoceros silvestris, assembly GCF_000710305.1. Lineage (NCBI taxonomy): Eukaryota > Metazoa > Chordata > Aves > Bucerotiformes > Bucerotidae > Buceros > Buceros rhinoceros. The sequence goes on along the minus strand of NW_010405178.1, from coordinate 20,483 downwards.
ATAGGAAAGAGAGAGGGAAAAAAAAAAAGGAGGGGGAGGGGAGGGAGGGGGCGGGGGAAGAAAGCCCGCACGCTTGAGCTGAAGTTGTTTTCTACACATGTACAACCTGAGCAGGCACTAGCATTCAGATGAGGATGTCATTAGGGGAAACGAAGAGCAATAGGTAGTGATGGTGAAGCATGCAACGATAATTTACATACACCTCGAGTGCCAACAGGCAAAGAAACAAATAAAGCTATAACCTGGGGAAAGGGAATGCCGGGGAATAAATGGACCGCAACAAGCAAACAAAAAATGCCGTGTCACAAAATGTAGCAAGAAGCCTGGAAAACGAAATTAAAAACAAAACGAGGCATTTCACATCCCAGGCCCCTTAATGAGATATTGATGGCATAGATATTGCCTACTCCTATGCAAGACAAAAGGAAGGACTGAGAAACACAAAAAAAATTAGGAAACAGATTTGGCTATCTAAGGTTTAATAGAAAGAGATGTAGCAGAGCAGAGCACAATTAATCACCAATTGCCTGAAACACTTTCTTCTCCTAAACTACTGCAGACCTGTCTCCCCCACTCCCAGTCTTAAAACGACAAGCATCCGATTCAGTTTGTATTGAAAATAAATCTCTTTCTGCCATTTCTTCCCCAGTCCCACAAATCTCCCCCAAATCTCCCAAATTGCAGTTTCTGAGAAAAAATATGTTTTGCATTTACTCTGGTGTCACAGGCTTCAAACTAGCTTCAGACTACCTACCCCCTTCCTTCTTTTCTTTTTTCCTATCAGGCATAATCTTCATTTACATGTTTGCTCCCTTGTTGTTAGGCATATAATGAAGCTTTTCTGTTCTTGTCATTCTTTGCCAAGAAAGCTGTCTTAGACATGCCACACTTAGAGATTTATACGAGTTCCCTTCTGCATTTGATTTATGGGGAATATGAGGATCAAGTTTAAACTGGGTCATTGGGTGCCTTTAGAGCATTTGTAAGCAAGGAAGAGCCATTGACGAGCCTCAATTTGAGTGTTTCAGCCCTGTATGCACAGCCTGAGAAACAGGCAGTCGCAGAGGGATTACAGCCATGTGGCACAACTCACACCTCCTGTGATTCTCTGTGTCGATGTGCACATATTAATAGCAGCACAGGAAAGTACCTTAAAACTTCTGAGATAGTAAATAACTCTGAATTGTGACAACCTGTGAGTAGATCTTGGGTCTGGTAAAATTTGTCAAAATCTTAGCCTTTTCTTTCTTTAATCAAGTTGAAGTATTAGTTACCAGGGTAATCTCTGTAGCGTAGTAGCAGATTTTTGCCTGTCAAAGGACTGCCTTTCTATTCTGTGTGCCTTACAGCCCTGGAACGTTCAAATGTATTCTGATTTTCTGTAAGTAAATGTTTGTGTATCTAAAACCCTGCTTCCAAACATGGGGCTTTCCCTTGTCATGGTGCACACTTGCTTTTGAATCTTTTGGGAGTTACCCGAATCCCTAGTGTTTTCACAAGTCCTTATCAATAACAAAGAATATTCTAAGAACAGCCCTTTCCATGTTTTCATATTCTTCACAGCTTCATGCAGGCCCATGAAAGAGATCAGGTACAAATTTTGGCTTTTTGATGATGATATGTTACACTTCTGCTATCACTGAGGGATTTAGAAGGCATGATTTTCATGGAAACTAGTGTAAATTAGCAAACAGGAAACTAATACTAAAAGTACTAGACCTGTGGGGTATGGTAAGTACCGTTGTTCTTTGTCTCTGGGTAAAACCTCTCAGTATTTGTGCAGCTACTTTAATTAATTGGATCAGAGAATTACAGCATTTTGTACTGTTCCCAGTAGAGGTGTCTGGGTGAAGATACTTCACTTCAAGGCCGAGTTGCTCTCATCAGAAACTCGTGTTGGACCAATATGCGGACTTTTGCGGGACAAGTAAATCTTATATGCCTTTCTAGAAGTCACAGCACTGTTGCAAAAGGAAAAAAAATTAGTAAAAGCTGGGTAAACTCAGCATCCTGCAGTGAGTACTTGAGGTTCCCTCTACCTTGGTCTCTGTTGGCATAAGCCAAGAGCTCTTTGGTGCAGGGATGCCTTTGCGCCTGCCGACATCCCTGGCACATCTCACCTCACTGGTCACTCAGAGCTGAAGCAGCTGTGGAAGTGGAGAAGAAAGGAAGGGGAGAATAAGAAGACATACAGTATTTCAACAACAGTTTTCAGGGCACAAAAGAATTAATCTATTTTTTCCCAGCCAGTTCTGTAGCATATTTTGGATCTGGTAACAGAAATACTCCTTTTGCCCAGCCTCCATTTTTTTTCTTTGGTTTTGATAAATGTGAATAGCTGTCTCAGAAAATAAAATTTCAGGATAAAAAAAAAAGGTATTAACTTTCAGAACAATGTGGGGCTGTCTTCAGTGCAGGCCTCTGACCATCAGCAATAGGATGTGTCAGTAAATTGATTACCATTCATACACTGTTCCTAGTACTGACAATAGCAATGACAGAATGCTCTTAACTGGTGTGAGGGAACAAAAATGAGACACAAAATTCTTCCCTTTTTTTATGGTGAACAGTTGCTTTTTTTTCTCAAGCACTCAATATTATCATGGTAGTCTTAAGGGTGTTCTGAAGCATCTTATGCTGTTCACTTTCTTAAATCCATTTATTAAATTGAATGTTGTTGCGCATGAGGTTGGCATTTGGTGATTCTCGCACAGTTTCTAATAGCTGCAGGGTGCTCATTTTTGGAAGCAGTTTTATGATGCTACAAAATGTCTTCTCTGCTTATGCTGGCACACAGCACACCATATAGCTGAAGCAGAGCTGTCAGGACAGCATGTCTCTATTTAGCAGACCATTGTTTGTCATTGAACTGATATTCTTGGAGTTTTTTCAACTATAACATTGTTGCCAATGGTTAAAATTTCAAAGCTTCATAAATGACTGTGCACAGGAAGATTAATCCAGCTGGCAAACTTTCTACTTTTAAGATTTTTGTAAAAGTCATCAACAGGGGAGCCAATAATTTTCACTCTCTGATGAAGTCTTCATTATGGAGGATCTGAAACCTTTTTATAGTGTGGATGAGTTTGACATTTTATCTGCTGTTATGTGCTTGCACTTCTAATAGCACTCATACAATGGGATTTCAGCACCACAAAAAGCCTCTGAAAGTAGAGTAACTTAATTTTCCTCTGCATTCATACAGCGAACAGGTTTGGTAAGAGTCTCTCATGCTATTTAGAATGTCTTTGTTTGTCATATGCTTCTTATTTTAATTCCCTGGTATGTAAAATCTGGTGTATGTCAGTGCCTGTAACTATCAGCTTTCAGTAAACAAAACCTACGGGGAAGTGAGTCATGCAGGACACAAAAAGAGTAGGTCACTCCATAATGAGCAACTGTGAAGGGAAGACAAGTTAGGTCGGAACACTTTCTGTGTTTGTCAGATTTAATGTGAGGTTTTGACTGCGTGCAGATTCTGAAACGCTTGTCACAGGTGGTCAAGGCATGCCAGGAAGAACTACAGTGAATAATAAGGCTATTGTGTTATAATGGCATCATAACACCTGAAGCAGCCATGGTAGCTGTTGTTTCATGATTCCTCAGCATTGGTTTTATTATTTGGAAATGAAATTATTACAACTTTGGCCTGCTAGTGGATTCTGTGATATTAAGGAAAAGCTATTAACATAAGTTTTGTCTCTTTTCCTCTTCTTTTTTTTTTTTTTTTTCTTATAACACCCACCTCCCCCCAACAGATTTAGGTTCAAGTTACTTAGGTGTAGCCAATTATCAGTTTAACCCTGCTGATAAAGCACTCCTGGATGGTTGCACTGGAAAAACAAAACCCAAACAAAAAACCCCCAACAAACAATAAAAACAATTGTCCAATGCTGCTAAAAGCTGTACTTCTTTTTTCTCTTTATAGAATGTTTGTCAGTCTACACAGCTCTCCAGAAAGAAACTTCTTATTCAGAGAAACAAATTTCTTTTTCCTTCAGAGAAACAGTTTGATTCACTGCCAGAAGCACCTGATCCTTGTCCTTTCATACACATTAAGTACCGTCTTACCTACAGCAATCCCAAACAAGAAGTGGTGTTACTCAGAGTACAACATCTAGCTCATGCTGCTTCACTTGGATCTTACATATTCATGTCATTAATTTTTAACACTGCTACTCTTAAATTTCTTATGGTCTGCAGTCTGGATTCTGACATTTATAATGTGGACTCTAACATTTCTAATGTATCTTTATTTTAGTACTAGCTTCCTTATTCTGAATTTTCTTACCCTCAGTTTTCCTTCATTTTTTTCTTAATGATATGATTTTGGTTTTTGAACCCCTTCTACAGGTAGTACATGACTTCTTTGCTGTTTGGATAAGAGAAATCGGAGCCTGTGTGTTCACCCTGCGTGAGCAGGATCATTTACAGATTGCCCACACTTACGTACCTGTTAAGATAGCTGTTGCTGTTTTTACAGCTGTTTCTTGGGTATGTGTTTGGTACTTTATGTTACATGAAAAAACCTGACCTAATAAAATCTTAATTTTGACTTTTTAATTACACATCTGCAAGACTAGCTCGCTCTGTGATGTGTTGTATTTACTAAAGTGTGGTGCAGCTTTGAACAGGTTCATATTTTCTCTTCCACTACAAAATATATTAATGCCGGTTCTACCTGGAAATTCAATAAACAACTTCAGCCAGCTACTGATTTGGAATGGCTTCAGTTCAGCACCGCTAGTTAGGGAGAGACAGAACATAGCCTGTGTCCTCACTCAACTGTAGTCATAAATCATCATACAACCTGGCATTGACAAATTGGTCTTGGCCTAGACCTTACAGAATCTTTGTGAGAAGCCTGGCCAGGGTAGGGCTAAAACATTAACAGCAGGCATCTTGGGACATGCTTTCAAACTTCTGGATGGAGGTGGATATCGAAACAATATGCTTTGTGGGCAAATTTCCAGGAAAATCTATTGAAATTTTTAATTTGTCTTCAATTACTTTTCCTGGAATTTTCTTTCAGCTCAGTTGCTATCTTTGTTGTCCAAATGAGCGTGAGCAAGGTGGATCTAGGATGATAATCGAGCTCATCTGTCAGCAGTGATATGAGAAAAATAGCAGGCCAGTTGCAATTTAGTGTACAAAACATCGCTGTTAAAGGGTATCCAGTTCATCACACTTTGCTGAAAATGGTGAGGCTTTCTGGTGGTAATTTAGACTAGTAGTTAGAAAACAGTTCTAATCGGACTCCAAGGCTGAGTAGCTGTCACATATGGTAAATCTCCACAGAGACTGAAAATAAGCTGAGAATTAATGAGCTTCTAATTTCAAGACTGATGTCTCTTGAATACATCTCCTTTTTTTCTCAGAGATTTTCCCCTTATCCCTCTTCTTCCTTCCCCAGTTTTACCCTTTCCTTTATACAAATTCCTTATCTTAAAGGCATTCACTGAAGCACTTTTCTGCGCATGAGCCTATGTGTGTATAGTAGAGCTTAAACTGAACGGTATAAACAGGAACTTGAGTATCATAATCTACCAGCAAGTGATGGACACAACTGAAGGAGTGTGGGGCAAGGGCTCCAGTAAGTTATTGTGTGAAAAAATGGCATCAACTTTGTATACAATAATACATTTTTTTATTAATTAGTGTCAATGAAATGCTACAATCTGAACACGTAAATTTTTCTATAAGCTGCTTATCTTTGTCTTTTCACTTTAGCTTTTCCTCAGTTTCTTTACTCCATCTTCCAGTCTTTTCTTCTATTGTTTTTTTCCTCCTTTTTCTAACTTGTGTCTTTCTGCTTTTCACATTCTGCCTCCTCTCTAATACCCTTTTTCTCTGCTTTGTCTAGAATTTTCAACTCCCATGCTACTCTCCAACATCAGTCTTTTCGCCATCTAATCTTCCAAGATCATTTGTTCCTCCATCTGCATTGCTAATGTGAAATTCACCACTTTTTAATACGTTATTCTAATACATGAATAGCTAAATATCTGAGCATGCACATGACAAACTAGATGTCTACTAGAAAAATGAGGAGAGTCAAATTCACTTGACTGCTGAAGTGACTGATTGCCCTGTTTTATCATCTACCTGATTTCTGCTTCTTACAAAACATTAAAGGATTTTCTACACATGTACGTAGGTGTATAACAATAGAGAAGAATTATCAATTTACTACAAATATACTGTCTCTTTAAGAGGGTCTTCCAGGAAAACATCGATCCTTTTGAGGGGTTGGGGGGCAGAGAAAGCTGACAATGCCTGATTCTTTTTTGTAGTCTCCATGGTGCTGTTACAGAGAGACTTAGAATGGCTTGCAGGCCTATGGACCAGGTACTGTAGATGTGAGTACAGTAAAATGTTATTCTTTTTCCTCATTAAAATATTATGTATCCACTTTGACATAAAATCCATAAAACATATGGATGTGAGGAACTTTGAAACATTAATAACACAATGGTTTGTTTGTGGAATAAATATAAGGTAAGGATGAAGTGGAAATTAAATGTAATTGAAAAGGAAGTTAAATTTTGCAAAGATCATATACTTTTCCAGTATGGTTGAGCCTACTAGTTTAACTGTAAAGGAGAGCAGATTAGGATCATATTTTGATCCAGGTGATTTCAAGTGCAGCTGAAAATGTTGTTCTCATCTCCTGACTTTTTTGAGAATCAGCAGGCAAATTTGGGGCACAGTTTTTATTTTGGCTGGTGATCACGTGACAGGTCACTGAGAGAACCATGACTGTAAGCAAGGCCACTCAGGGAACAGAGGTGTAACAGAGACAACCTACAGCACTCGGGGTGCGCTCCTGTATACTGACTGCTCACTTGCCTCTCTTGGGGAGGGAAGAAGCCAGTCTGAGCTTCTCTGTGTCCTGTGTGACACTGAGACAGCAAATACCAGTTTTTGGGTTTGTTTTGTTTTAATACTACACCCTGCTGTGGATTTAGAGAGTTGCTGTGGTTTGCCGGGAAAAAGAGTGGCTTCTGCAGATCCCTGACAACTTCTCTGATGTCTTTTGCCTCTATCTGTAAGGCTGGGTAAGGTGAAAATACCTCAAAGCAGCTTCTCCTGCTGCTTGTGGAGTGGCAGCTGGGGTAAACATGTGGGAAAGGAGAGGAAGAAAGTACTGGCTCTTCGGGGCTCTGAGAGGCAGTTGAAGATTTGGAAACAAGGAAACTATTAGGACCTCCTTTTTTTTGTCCTATGTGCCAGATATTTCTTTTTTACCCCCACTGCCTCCCCTTCCAATTCTGTGGGTATTCGTGTCGATTTCTGTAAGTTAAGGAGATGCTTTGTCTTTTAACTTGCGTTGCTTGGATGCTGAAAGGTAAGCCTGCTTCCTGGTACATAGATTGACAAAATAAAACTTGCTAAGGAGTTGCCATATTCTCGTTTTCCTTTTTCCAGCATGAGATTATGGATTCTGCATGGACTGGAGCCACAGAATTCCTCTGACAGTCTCTGGAGTGCTCTTGTCCTCTAACACTGCTAGTTAGGGACATAGAGATTTCACAAGAAAATCTTTGCTTCCATTCAGTATTTAAAGAATCTGCTAACATTTTCTAGATAAAAAGGTAGAGGGATTCTTTGTTTGTTTGTTTGTTGCACTAGCTAAAGCTGAAGACTAGACGGATTTGTTGTGGGTATTAGTTGTTACACCAATTCTTTCATTCCCACCCTTCTAAAATGTCTAAACAACTTATCATATGTGAATATTGCAAATTGCTTAGCAAGTGTTTTCTATTGACACTAAACTAGTGAAATGACAGATAAATTCTTTCATAGTGTAGATAACAGACTGGCAGCATTGTATGCAAGGCTAGCAAAGTTGCAGAAGTAGCCGGCTAATACTCACAGCAGCACTTACCAATAAAAGAACATTAATAATAAAAATGGAGAGATCAGGGGTTTTTATAATGTGTAAAATGATATCTGGCATCCATGCTTATTTGGTTTTGAGCATCTCATGACCAAGCACAGACAATTACACAAAATTACACTGGTGTTGAGAACAAGGATTAAACTGGGTCTCTCAAACTGATTTCAGTCAAGATTATAGCATGAATTTATATCAAATCATGAAGATAAAGGAAGATGTGACATTACATTACTAAAGGAGCTGTATTACTTATTAAAAATATTCATTCTGGCTAATACATATCAAGTCTGAATAATACATATATGAATGCACCAGCATTTCACAAAGATTCATAGGCAGATGGATAAAGTATGCAACAAACACTGTTCATCTCTGTTACTGTGTTGTCAAGACTATAACTAACAAAAGCACTTTGAAAAGATTCCTCACAACCTGAGTAAGATTTATATTTTGTCAAAGGAATGCTCATAGAAGCAGGTTCATGAACCAATAAAACAATCCATGGGTGTGTGAATTATAGAATTACCTACTAAATGAAAAAATAAATGCCAGAGCTTTGAGGGACATTGTGTTTGGTGCCATTGTCTGATAAATTTGCTTTAAGTTGTATAAGGATTAAAAATGATCATTACTTAGGCTAGGATTAGTAATAAATAAGCAAAAGCTTTCTTGCTAAAGCCGTAGGTGAACAATGGCACTTGAAAATGAAACACTGGCAAAATGCCCATCTCCTCTGGGAAAGGCCCGAAGAACCAGCAGTTTCTCTTTGTAAGCAAACAGCCTGCAGAACACAAGCATCTTCCCAAGGCATTGAGAGTGTCTCAACAGGGGACACTTTTTGTGTGTGTTTGTGATTACTTGTTTCATTGTAAGTAATGTTTAAACTGATGGAAGAAAATACAGGGATGGTGTGGTTTTTTCCATCTGCATTTTGACTGTCATGTTTGTGGTTTTAGTTTTTTAATTTCCTCTCCAAATGTGTCTCACAAGAATGAAAAGACCAAAATGTGACCAGAGTCTTTAAGAACTGATTTTTCTCACACATGTTTTCAGATTTTTTAATATATGTCTTGCTGGAAGCAGCCACATTCCAGCATACACACATTCACAGCAGAATTTTCCTACTACAGTAGTTCTGGCATGAGATACTTGCACAGTTCCTCATAACGATCTATCTGTGTGAATGGTGTGGGGGGAGTTCACACCTCATCAAAATAAATACATAAAAATAAAATACCATGCCAAATTCAGCATTTCATGTACAAAATGGGGAAAAGTTGATCATCCTGTGTTGAGCGTAACTTGGATTGTGGCTTACATCTGTAGTCCCAGGTTAGGCTTTTTATGCAGAGGCGAGTTTTATAAAACAATATGTTTAATCCTTTATGAAAGTGGTTAAAAGGCCATTTTATCCACCCTTTTAAAAGATCGGTGTCACTGTAGCAAAATGGGGAAAAGTTGATCATCCTGTGTTGTTTGGTGAAGCGTAACTTGGATTGTGGCTTACATCTGTAGTCCCAGGTTAGGCTTTTTATGCAGAGGCGAGTTTTATAAAACAATATGTTTAATCCTTTATGAAAGTGGTTAAAAGGCCATTTTATCCACCCTTTTAAAAGATCGGTGTCACTGTAGCAGATATAAACTTGCTAACAAGTTTCTGGAGTGCTCCCACATGACAGTACGAACAGCCCCGTTACACCAGTATATGTAACTGGCAAGTAAACCCCATGTAATTAGAGGTATCGGTGGAACCCATCCTCTGTTGTTTATACCTGGCACTGTTTAAAGAAAACCACACGTGAGAGTTCAAAAACCAGGTCCAGGCTCTCTTCAGGAGCTGAAGGCCAGAGGAAGAAGCCACCCTATGCTGGAGATCCCATTGCATGCCCCATGCCGCAGGCCCCTGAGGGAACCAACTGCACAGACTTTTTCAGCAGCTATGGGCAGCGTGCCACTCTAGACCACTGGGCCGTACTGGACAAGAAGCAGCAGCAGGAGGAGCTTGTTTTACCATCTCCGAGGGCTGTAAGGTAGGAGGAGCTGGCTTAGCATTGCACAGGTAAGCCATCAACAGACAGCGGGGCTGCCAAGCAGGGCAGAGTGACAGAAATGTATGGTTCTTCTCAAAGCAGGAGCGGGGATATAGAAGTGAGCTGTATGGTTTCTTATGTGGAAATGTGAGCCAGATTTCTTAGACTTGTTTGGCATTTCCGGAAAAAAATGGATTTTTTTCTTTTTTCACCTTCTGCAGGAAGCTGAGCACCTCCTAGTGTTGAAGAATCACCTACAAGAGTAACTAAAGAGGTCTTGCTTTAATGCTTAGGATCTGATTTGGGGAAAGGTTGCATTTATATCCGCCAAAAAAAAAGGCCCTTGGGAGGCTTTTGCTTGTGACTTGCATACAAAACAGAGGATATGGTACCTTGGTGTACAAAGCATGTCAGGGGGTTGTCCTAGGGATCTGGACTGGGCACATGGGCACTAGTAAGTACATCCATGACCAATGATTCCCTGTCCTTGGGGTCAAGTGTTGGAGAGTGGCTGTGTCTGAATTGCTCTGCACCAGCCTCTTGTAAAGCCCGCTGACTGCTCCACTTGGATTCCTGCGGTATCCCCCCAGTGCTGAAACCTAATTATATTCTGCAAGTCTTTTCTTGAGTTTAAAATTACTAAAATAAACTGAGAACCTTGCTGTACTAGAAACGTTTTTATAGAGTGAAACTTCGGTACATCATGGGAGAGGTGGGATGCACGAGGGAGCAGGAGTGCTTGGGACATTAATAAGGACTGTTTGTTTCAGAGGGAATTTTGTTCCTATTGCTTAATTTTGAAATGGATCATAGTAGAAATATATTTAGATTATCCCTAATCAAAAATAACAATTTTAAACCTATCTGAAGTCAAAATATGTCTTTTTCTAAACTTGTGTTGGCAGACAGGAGGCTGGAACAGTGCTTTGGTGCACTGCAACAGCTCTTTGTTCCAGTTACTCCTGCTTCCCGATATTGCTCCTATTTGAGGATGTCCATTTACAGACTTAAAACAGACTAACTTTGTAATGGATACAGATACTCCCCAAACAGCTGATATTTTCAGATAGATCTCATCAAGTTTCTTGGCCCTGTACACCTGGGTAACATTGACAGGCCAATGCATAACGACAGATTTTTGGATTAGCTCTAAACCTAGGTTTTACCTGGGATTAGCTTCTTTGTAACTGGGTGCTTAAGTTATCCCAAACCAAGGAACAAGCACAATTCTTTCTGCATGCCAGGAAAATGGGCGTTTTTTTTTTTCTTTTTTTTTTTTTTCTTTTTTGGTACATTTGTAGTTTCTAAGGAAAAAGTGCGGGAAAATGGGCGTTTTTTTTTTTTCTTTTTTTTTTTTTTCTTTTTTGGTACATTTGTAGTTTCTAAGGAAAAACACAGTGGGATGCTGCTACTATGTTCAAGGAAAAGAGTTTAGGTTTTCCACGTGTCTCTGGTCCTATGGATTAAGAGAACATTTTAACATATTGCTTATTGTTTCTGTACAATTCAAATAGTTGGTTTTTAATTTTTTTAAATGAAACAGAGTGATTTCTGTGTTTATATTCTGTATTATATATCTAATGCTTTTGGTATTAAGTATGCATTCTATGTGTGTTTTACAACGCCTGCCCCCAACACACACACTCCACATATGTTTCCTCTCCCTATTTGAATAGAAATCTAACACTGCAAGTAAAGAACGCCGAACTACTGTTTCACAAGCTGTCATTTAAGTGATAGATGGTAAATTGGAATTTTGCCATGCAAATTAGTTAATGCTCAGATGAAGACAGTGTTTATCTATTCAAATAAGATCTCATTCTTGATCAGCTGTTTCAGCTTATATCTCCAGTGAAGCAGACAACTAGCTTTCGACTGGAGCCGACAACTAGAACTCCACAAACCCATCAACTGTGCTCACTTAGTACCATCTCAGTAGATCAAATGATGTTCAAACAGCACTGATCTGTAGCTATCAGCTGGAAACAGCCATGGATGCTGATCCTTCAGGCAAAAAAAATTGTGATAGTTGGTAGTATTTTGAAGAAAAGAATTTACATCTCCAGGATCCACTACATCCAGAAATGTAAAAATCCAACAAACTCATAGTGTGACCTTTCTTTTAACCAAAAGATATGTAAAATTCACACACAAAGAATAGTATATTTAGAATCTTAGTGGGAGGCAGGAGTGAATCCTATAGCTAAGTCCTCTAAGCCTACATTTTAAATGAATATAACCTTTCTTTAAGCAGCCTGCTACTGCTTTTGTTCACAGGAGACCTTTAAAATCTGGGAGGAAAAAAGCCCCTTGGCTATACAAAGTGTCCTGTCTTTACCTGATAAAACTCTATGCTGTTATACATTTATAGCACTTCATTTCAACTTTCTTTTCTTGAATTCCTTAGGGAAATTTTGGCAACATGTCAAATAACTGAGAAGAAGCCATCTACAGAGCCAGTCCTGCTCCCTCACCAGGAGACCTACAGCAGCCTTGCTGACACCTGGAAGGTACTAAAGTCACCATAAGGGCAGTGGGGAAGGAGACCATCTTTCCCAATGCATAGCTTCCCCACAGCCTTTTGCTGGAGTCTACTTGAAAAAATAAGTGCCCAGTCTTTCGGAGGTGAGGAAAAAGTACAGCTGAATTTAACTGCATCTGAGCCCTCAGAGTTACTCTCAGCAATTCATGTGTGCCTTTTACGGGCCAGAGCGACAGCTGCTTTGCCAGCTAAGGCACTTTATTCTGAGGTACATGTTACAGCAATCTGTGGCATTCATAGTACAATGCAAGTGACAATGCATGATGAGCACTATAGCAGAATTGTTACAGTATTTCAAGAAAAGAGGGCACGGACAAAAGGGTAGCTTTCCACTACAGAAAATGAAATCTGGTCACTTATACCTTTGCATGTTGGTGCCCTTGCCCATTTGATAGTGAGGATGATATTTTGTCATCAATGCTTCTTTTTTCATCCTGCTTGAAAAACATCCAAATTTTCTTTTGAGAGCTTTGTCTGCATATGACTTCTAAAGAGCTTGAAAATACTGCCCACAGCAGACACATCTGATCTGCTCCTAGGGCCTTCAAGAGAACATCATAAAAGTTGCACCTAGATACTGACTTCACAACGCAGGGAGCAGAAGGGCCAGATTCACCCTCTTGCTCTTCTTTGGGTGATGGGGTATGCTGGCTGCCTCAGCTACTGCCAGGGTGGACAAGCTAGACAAGTTTCTGAAAAATACAGAGTGCTGAATTTTGCAAAAGAAGGATCCAGTGGGAGAAACAGGGCAGAAGAATGGAACCTCAGGCTGAGATGTCTATAAGTGGCCTAAGAGGTGGGAAAAGGAAGGCAGACAATAGAGCAAGCACCAGAAGAAAGGAATTACAGAAACTGTGGTGAGATAATGCTGGCATCAGCTCCAGGTTTTGGAAGCCACCAAGGAGAGGATGAAAACTGAACTCAGAGGAGAGCTGTCAGTTTAGTGATAAAGTTAGCAATAGGTTGAACAACTCTTTTAATGCAATTTCATGTGTATATGTTCAGAGTGGGCCATTTCCCTGTTCACTAACATGTATCCTAACAATGTTCCATTCTTTATATGGATCTTAGCAGCATCTACACAGTTAAGACATCTGCTGGAAGTGATGTAGGTAACCAAATCAGTTTGGGCTAGCCTGGCATTTTTCCCAGTATTCTGACTCAAAGTTGAAATGTGTCGCTATCTTTAGTAAGATTCAGAAAGCCACTCTGTACAAAAGGAGACTGTACAGTGTGCCACCATTTGAAATCTTTTTACAGTGTTTTACCATTAAAACAACAAACACTGGCAGCCGCCATCTACTGTTTTCTGATTTGCAGCCAGCCAGTTATATCACTTAGAATGTGCTTGATTAGCAAGGATGCAAGTTCAAGACACTGTCGTCTGCATAGTTCTAATTGTGCCTTAGGAGACATTTACTTTTGTCTTCCCTGCTGTATGTTTATCTCCTTCACTGGCTCTGTTACTCCCCACTAAATGCACTAGTTCCCTTGCAAACGTTATTTTAGCAGTGATCTTGCAGTCTGAGTGCCTTCTAAAATGTCAGATATTAAAAATTCCTGTTGTCCCAATCTTTTAGTGTGACCTTCAGTCATGAGAAACAAATCTGATGGTTTCAGTGGGAAGGTCTGCAAGAGTGAAAATGAAAATTGTTCCAATGAATCAGGGCTTGAAAATCCAGGTTCTGTTTTCGTGGCTTACCAGATGGAAAAGTTAGTGTAAGGTCTGTAATCAGAAAGGCAGGAATGGGTATATAATATATATAATGGAGATGAAAACAATAGGATGGCCTTCAGCATGGGCTAACAATCCAGTCGCAACCGAATGACCCTGCTGAATGTCCACAATGCATGCTGAGGCCCACAGAGGCAGACTGACTTCTTTTTCTCCAAAAGCATATTTGTCCTGTCTGGTGTGGTGTGTTACCTGTAGAGTGGTGCATACACCATGGCTCTGTAAAGAGGAGGTTCACTGTGGCTTGGGTGGCTCCACCCCACCATCACACACACAAATGCACACAAGATACATACCACACACACAAAGAGCGGTCCATGGTCTCCACCATTGCATCTCATGAATTATCTTCAGATCATAATGCATTAGAAACCATGCCTGACCTAGCTAGTCAGAATGTTCAAGGAAATTAGGCTTCATTTCAAAATTGTGATGCAAACTTCACAGTTTCAGGGCAGCTCTAGATGGAAGACTTTTCATTTACAATGTTTTCTCTCTTGATGAAATCATAACAATGATAAATTTGTTATGGCAGAGACATTTTTATAATTAACAGAGTGAGCGCCACAAAGCACAAGACTGGAACTTCTTTTTCCTGTAATATTTGCTAAAGAGAGATTATAAATTGTGAAGAACAAATATATATGTAGTGAGAGTAAATAAAATTCCGGAATACACTGAAAGAGTTTCAATTTATATATAAGGTTTACTGAATCAAGGGATCTAAGATTTGTCATTACAGGCCTTCAGGTTTGCTCTTTATACAATCTATTTCATGAACAGTCTTGTCTTTTCACAAAATTATTTTAAACACGACCAACTTTTCCTTTATGCCTATTCAGATCATACTGCAATGGCCCCAGGTTCTGACTCGTAGCTGCAATAGGAAGATATGATAACAATAATAAATGTCAGTTATGCATTTAGTCTTCCATGAAACCTTCTGTTAGTCTCTATCCCTGCTGTAGCACTGCAATGGGAATGCAAGAGGTAGAATTGCTAGGAGGAGTAGAAACTGAAGTATTTGCAATAGCCAGACAAGTGCGGTGAGGGACACAGGTGGTTGGCAGTGGTGCTGCCTACGTGGGGTTTGGTTGTCTCTGAGGAGTGGTTTGCAGTTGCTCCTAAATGGACACTCATTTCTGGCACACTGACCCACATTTTTGTCTTCTTCCCCTCTGCCCTGCAACAGTAAGTACAATGCCAGGATGGGGTTTAGCTATAGATGAGGAATTTTTTTAAGTATCTCTGTCCATCATTTGTCTGCCTATTTTGGTATCCTATCCTATCCTAAAGTGATGTAAACATTAGGTAATGTTGTCCACATGTGATGCAGGTTAAATGACGTGGACTTGAAGCGTAGACCTGGACAATCTGTGTACATTGTCCACATGCACTTAACCTATTCCCATGATGAAATATATTCCTGCCTGTTTCAGTGCTCTGACGTCCTGCCATTATAGTGGGATCACATGCCACTTGATCCAGTGACAAGCAACCTCATTCAGCAAGGAAGAAAGCAGCTTGTTTGGTGTCAAACAGGCATTGTGTTTCTATGCTCATTTTTCTTCAGTGGTAGGAATTAGTGGAACCAGAAATCAGTTAATTTTTGCTTCCTTTTGTGCTGTTCGTCTTCCTCGGTTGCTGCATTTTAGGAAAGAGTAGTGTGAGTCTGAAAATAATATTTAAAGGAACAATGTTAACAACACTATTAAAGACATCGTAGAGCTTTAAGATGAAAAGTATATGCCGCATGACAAGTATACACAGAATATAACTCAGCCACTGATTTCTTTCTTTATTCATGGCACCTTTCTTTTGTCTTCAGCAGTGAGAGCACTGTGGAGTGTGAAGTTTTTCTTTTGTCTGTGGCTGCCTTCTACACCATTTTTCTTTCATGTTGGCATATCCAAGCAGAAAAAATCTGTTTGCAAGCAAAACACAGGAATAGATTGGATGTATTTCGTTTTAAGCTAAAGCTTTCAGAAGTTCCAAGTATGATAAACAACCTAATTTTAGGATCAGATCTGACTTGGGTGTATCCCATTAAAAGGTTCAGTCAATATATTTGGGGTATCTTCTGCTATATTTTCTTGCAGAGGTGTTTTCGCTACTGGTGGACGTGACACTTTTCCATTTTATCTAGTGTTTCTCATGAAGACTGCGGTAGCATGATCAATTGTCACTAGAAATAACTTTGAATTTTCTCATTACTGAAAGACATTAAGTTGCCAGGGTATGATTTACTTTAGTAAGTGGCTTTTATGACAACTATATTTCAGAAATTCTGTGACTTGTTTAAATTTCCATTTCCTCAGCAATGTATCTGTGTGTATAGTGAAACAAAGAAAGAATTGACTAACACAATGAAAGCATCAGGCATTTGAAGCTGCCCTGTTAGAGAAATACAAGAGCAGCACACTGCACCACATGAAGCTGAAGCAACCACCTGGAAGAGGAGAGAAGAGATTAGGCTATTAGCACAGACTTTGTAACCATTTTGTCAACAAAATACTCTTCTTTAGTTTGACTGCAGAGATAAGGAATGACATGAAAGTGGAAAAAATTAGAATATGCAGCTATCCTGAGAGTCTGAAAATATGCAACATATTTCTTCGGGTCTTTTGAATCTGATCTAATTTTTGTTGACTTACTGGCAGCTAGAATTTCCCCTTACACAGCTTGATTAATACAAGTGCAGTGAATGGCTACGTAAGAGTCCATCCACACCCACTGTTTATCATACACTGTATTTTCCTTTGTAGTGGCTGTGCTGTAGAGTCTTTGTGTTGGTATATGCTGGAGGTCACTGAAACATGAAGCTGGTGGCAACTTGAGTGCCTACCACATCAGGTATGTGATATTTAACCAAGTTTACACAAGGCTAAAATGTAGTGGTGTGGGATTGGTGTTATTCGTATCAAAAAGTGACTCTAAGAAAAAAGTTTGAGTGATTTATGTCTTGTATTAAACTTGGACCTCAATATCTTCTGAAATTATGCTACTCCTGCAAAACCTATTGCTGATTGCCAAACCAAGCACACTCTGTTGCTAGACAGTCTGGTACGTTTCCTTGGGCATCTCCAGAATCACAGCAATGAAGAATGTCCTCTTGGCTGCTTGGAGGAGGCATCCCTTCAGGCTGGGTACGTGTGAAGCAGTACTCTGCTAGTAACAGTGCCACTGTCCCTTCTGGAAGGGGACATGGTGATTTCAGTCATTGTGTGAGAAAAAGATGTCTGCAGAAGTGGTTTAAGAGAGCAGTGTCCTTCTTGGGACCCAAAAGTACTTTCGCAAGAGGTTCACGTTTAAAAAACAGGCAAGGACTGCCTAGTAGCAGCTGGGGCACAATACCTGTAGAGTCCCTCCTGTCTACAAGGTCCTGAAACCCTGCCGGCCTGCTGAAAGCTCCTGGGCAGGGGTGCACCAGAAAGGTGGACAGAGCCAGCACTTTTGCTGGTGCATGTTGGCATGCAGTGCCTGTCTCAAACACTGATAAATGGAATAAAAGATTTTTGTTCAGAGTCACTTCCAGAAAAAGGACCTTAAATGCTGTCAGGTTTCTGTGACTAATTAGCAATTAACTCAGTAATGAATTTTCCTATCTACCTCTGCTACACTTGCATATCTTCTTTAATTTGCCAGCCAAAGAGTTTAAGTCCCAAACCAAAGGCAGCATCCTTTATCACCCGAGCAAGGCACAATTTAAAAACACTTAGCAGTTCCTTTGTGAGTATTTTAAAAGTAGTCTTGTGGCATTTAGGATTAATAGACAAGCAAACTTTGTCATCACTAACCTATAGAACAATTGCGTAAACTGCATAAACCTCCTGGAACACTTTCTTAACAACCTATTCCTGTTGTATCCTTACGTCAGCGGTTTGGTCGAGGTAAACCAAGGTCCGGTGACAATAATACCCTTTCGCTATTCCAGTGGAAATAGGGGAAGGGAGAAAAAGTATTCGTGAGACCTCTAAATGCTTTTTTGGAAAACTGAAACAAACTTTAATAACACTACAAACATATGTATATTAAATACAAAGGAAAACAGTGAGATATTGAGGGTTAAACCCCCGTTTGGTAGCAAAGGCAAACACATGACCTGGCGGCAAATCCAAGATGGTGGCGGCCCACATGGTTCTGCCACGTGACCGGAACACAGAAACCCGGGAATTACAATACTTCCGTCCCCGCGAGTAGAAGTAGAATTAGCACAAAGTCCTACCAGTCTCTATCGTGGAATGAGGCAAAGCAAAGGCAAAACGAACCCAGCGGCGGAAAGCAGTAGCTAGCAGGGAAAGCAGCTCCTCGGGCGTGCGGGGAGCCCGGACCCAGTGGCGCACGGTGGTCACTTTGCTGAAAAAGCGGCAGTGGCTCCCAGATGTTGAGGGGGGCTCCAATTCCCCACGCGGCGGTGGTGCTCAAGCAGCGCAGCTGTTTCTCGCGGCCCGGCTGGCGCTCCCGGTCAGCGAAGGGGGGTTTTCGGTCATTTCCCGGCTCAGCGGCAGCAAAGCAGCTTTCGCAGAGAGAACAGCTGTCCCCTGGTGCAGCTGTTTCTCGCGGCCCGGCTGGCGCTCCCGGTCAGCGAAGGGGGGTTTTCGGTCATTTCCCGGCTCAGCGGCAGCAAAGCAGCTTTCGCAGCGAGAACAGCTGTCCCCTGGTGCAGCGGCAGTGAAACGCAGCAGGGGGGCAGGCAGCAAGCAGGCGACGGCTCCGAGGGCTGCACGGTGCGTGGCTAGGTGGGCAGAAGGCTCCGGTGGGCGGCAGCAGTGGTGCTCAGTGAAGCAGCAATGGTGTGTGCAGGAGCAGCGAGGTGGCGGCAGCGGCAGTTTTAGCTGAAAAGCCGGATTGGGTCCGAACAAGTGGTGAGCAGCTGTTCCCGGCGTGGCAGCAGTCAGCTCCGGAGAAGCTGGAGCAGCTCAATTTTTCAGACAGTGTGCGGTTGGTCCCGGGAGCGGCAAAGAGTGCAGAAAAGACTGAATCTAGCGTAGGCACAGTGCGACTTTTAAAGCAGAAACGGCGCGAAAATCGAACAGACCCGCGAAAACTTTTAACCAATGAAAAATGGAGGTGCAGCTGACGTCACATGGCAGGGAATACAACTGGGTAATTTAAAGCAAACTTCTGAAACAGGAGAAGTTGCTAAGCCATCACACCTTAATTTGGTTTCAGGTATGCCTCAAAGACTATTGGCCTGTTCCTGGATGCCACTTGCATAACAACAGTTTTCCCTATAGCTACAGGAGAAAACGGCCTTCTGTAACTAGTATCCATTTTGATGAAACTGCACAGCTATGTGTGCAAATAGACATATAAATCTAGATGAAATGAGTAACTGAATGATGAAAGGATACTCAGTGGTACTGTATGCCAAGAAGAAAGACAAGGTCTCCTCTGTGCTTTTTCCTGGTTCTCTGATAAACAGGCAATTTTAGCTATTGGACCAAACAAATGTTTCCCTCTGAAACAAATCTGGATGTGAAGGGGGCAGCTACACTTTCAGGTTTCTTTCTGACATGCAACCAGGATCTGGGCACCTGGCCCTCATCCAGGAATGAGCACTGCAGGGTTTACCATGGAGCAACACCTACTGTACAGTGCGGACAGAGAACATTTGTGCCTTTTTTGGCACTACACAGATTGACAAACCAAAAGAGCGCCTGGGACAGTGAAAAATTTAATATGTTTCACTTCCTGAATCTATATGCTTATTTTAGAACCATAGAATGCTCTGGGTTGGTTACCTAGTCCACCCCCCCTGCAGTGAGAAAGGACCTCTTCAACTAGATCAGGTTGCTCAAACCCCTGTCCAACCTGACCTTGAATGTTTCAAGGGATGGGGCATCTCTGGATGCAATCTGTCTGGGCTACCTGTACCAGTGTTTCACCACCCTCAGTATAAAACCTTTCTTCCTTATATCTAGTGTAAATTTCCCCTCTTCCGGTTTAAAACCATTACCACTTGTCCTGTTGCAACATGCCTTACTAAAAAGACTGTTCCCATCCTTCCTGTAGGCCCCCATTAAGTACTGAAAGGCCACAATAAGGTGTCCCCAGAGCCTTCTCATCTCCAGGCTGAACAACACCAAATCTCTCATAGCCTGTCCTCATAGCACAGGAGCTCCAGCCCTCTGATCATTTTTGTGGCCCTCCTCTGGACCCACTCCAACAGATTCCTGTCTTTCTTGTGCTGAGGACTCCAGAATTGGATGCAGTTACTCTAGGTGAAGTCTCACCAGAGCGAAGGAGAGCACCAGAATCACCTCCCTTGACCTG
>NW_010405177.1:1110-16092 GCF_000710305.1 Buceros rhinoceros silvestris | reverse complement strand
TCTTCTACTTCTCATATGCTCCCTCACTGGGACAGGGACCACCTCACATGATATGCAATGACCTGCACAGTGAAGCCTTATAAATGTGAGGACATAAAAAAATACGCAAGGACATAAAGAATATGTGGGAACATGAAGAATAACTTACATTAATTTTACCCTCCCAAATGTATCCTCTTGGAGATCATTCACTGAAACACCTTAATTCAGATGCACAAAGTAACAACATTGTTGAGAAAGTGAGTGAGCTTTTGAATCTTTGCCTCTACAGGAGTAACAGTTTCAACAGGTGATTTGGGAATTGTTTCATGCAATATTTGTCACCACAATATCTGCCTGGCTGAAAGATAGCATAGTCTCTGAGTCGGGTAAAATGGAAGGTGAGATGGGGATAAGAAAAATTCCTTCTGATGTATTTTTAAGCAATAACCCACCTATAGGAAATAAAAAAGCTACAAGAAGTCTTCCGCATCCACATCGGTTTGTTCAGACGTCCTTGGGCAAAGAAGTCCTGTGGCGCACTCTTGGGCAGCCAGATGTACCCTGACACAGCCACCTCCCCACAACGGGATGCAGTTCGACAGCCCTCTAGTGTGCAAAGGCACTGAGGCTTCTTCCAGAAGTGATGGGGATGCTTAGAAGTATGAAACGTTGTCTCAATGCCATAACTGTGGAGGGAAGACCCTTTCAGGTCCTGATGTCTCTCTAACTACAGATACAAAGACCACCCTTCTGCAGTGCCGTATCCTGGGTGTCTGCGCCTTGGCGGAGCTGTGCACCACACAGTCACCTTCTAGGCAGTGAGGAGGAGGAGGAGGAGTTGGGGATTGCTCAAGTGGTGGTGGTGAGTGAGGCAGCACTGAGTCAGGCAATAACATACCTGCCTGCCTGCTCCTGGCAGCTTAAAGCACGAAAAATTGCCTGGCTGAGACTCCTCCATAGCTACCCACCGCCACGTTTCAGCACCTGGCTCAGACACTGAAAAGACCACAATGGGGCTGTTCTACAGTAAGAGTCAGGTAAGAAAAAGAAAGAGGAGGCTCCACGACGAGCTGTGCAGGCAGCCCTTGGCAGCAGAGGGGACCTGTTGTGGGAGGTAGTTTCCCCTCCTATATCTTCAGCCCCGAAATTTCTTCTTCAGCAGCAAGGCTGAGAGTAAAGCAGGGCTTCTTCCTGGGTTTTGTTCCTACTTTGTTGTTTGGCCTTCAGGAATGCAAGGACTTTTGAAAGCTGCAATAATTCAACTATTTTGAAATTCCCCAATTAAAAAAAAAAACCAAGAAGAGATGTTTATGTGCATTGATGTTGTCCTTCAATTCCATCCAATTAGGCTGGGCAAAACATGCCACTGAGGAAAAATAGGAGGTATCACCAATGTCAATGAGTGTATGGGGAAAGTTAGGAAACTAATACTACATGAGACGTTAAATACAACTTTCAAAAAGATTGTGAGAGTTTTGGGGCATAAGGGAATGAATTGTGACATACCGATAAATATGAATCTATGTATTTGTTGTAGTGATAGTCCCTGCTCTAGAGGGAGTATGCGTGAACCGTCTCTTGTGGGTGTTTGTGGCGTTACTCCACAGTTTTGCTCTTTCTTTTATGCTCCTCTTGGTTGTTGGGGTTGGTCTTTTGGTTTGTGGTTTTAAGGAGGTTTTGAGGGTTTTTGTTTGTTTTGGTGGGTTTTGTTTGTTTGTTTGTTTTGTTGTGAGGGTTTTTTTGGGAGGTTTGTTGTTCTTTGTTTTGATATTTTGTTTGTCACCTAGAGCATTAAATGTACAGTTTTTCCTCCTTTTATTCCTTTAAAAAAGACAATTATCTGGGGAAGTAGATAGTACCTTACCATCTGTACCCATACCTTTGATTAAGTTTCATGTTTGTCTGATCATTGTTTAGGATGAGAGGGGACGACAAAATCAAACCAGTTTCCTGGCAGTTTTTTGTATTTGTCTTTTGATAACCCCTTAGTTTGAGGTGGTTTCCCAAGATTTTCATTGATACTTTCCTGTGAATTTTGCTTAAATGAAGATTGGATGAGCTGAGTTATTCAGAAACAAGTAACTTCAGAGGTGTTGCTTTCACTCTCCCTTCTGAGAATTTTGGGATAGGTCTCTGGAAGACACTTTTCAGGTCATCATTGTCTGATAGCCACCAGTGCTTTATGTAAAATATAACAATGGAATTACACAGCTATAAACCAGCTGATGAGCAGCATTGTTACACCATGATATTGTTGCTAATTACTGCCCTGCTAGATTGTCTGCTGTTTGTTGTGAAAGGTAGCAGATATATGCGACATCCTTCGAGTCTGCACAGTCCAAGATGTGTGTCAGCTGGATGAATAACACTGCAGGGCTCACTATCATATGCTTCTCCGTGACTGGGTTGTAAATGACAGACACCTTAAGGACAAGGTTGCCACAAAGTTACTCAGAAGGGAAAATGGAGGACATCAGGAGTTTGGTCTGTGATTGAATGTATATTTTGGGTCTCTAGCCACACTTGGCTGCAAACCTGCTGGGATGAAGACAACAGTGCACAAGGAAGAACCTCAGTTCATAAATGTTTTGGATGGTTGCATTCGAAACACTTAATTCAATACTATCTCTGATTGTGCTTCTGTTCTTTCTCTCTGCATGTTCACCCCACACAATTTTGTATGCTGTGCCACAGACAGAACTGTCTCCATGCAACCTGCTCACTGTAAAAATCATACGGATGAAAAACGCCAGGAAAGCAGACTTGTGTGAGTATCTTTGCTATACCCCTGGAGCATTCACATGCTTGTAAGACTACTCTAAATATAACCAAGTGCCACCAACATTACACAGTATTTATAAAAGAAGCGAGGGAGATGGGGATTGTGGTATGCTGAAGATGTGGCAGCATACTTAGAAGACATTGTTTATTCTTATATCTTTGCCAGTGTAATGCTGAAGCCCCCAGCTGCATTTAATAAGATATTTGCACAGAATGCATAAAATGTTTCACATCTGGGTCTGCAAAGAAATGTTTTCTATTACAGGGAAGGCTGCAATAAGTTTAGATGGGGCACTTTTTTCTACGGTTCATTCTTACAGTAGTGTCCACCCTGTGCATTCCTGGGTCTATCCCGGAATATTTTACGTGAGCTCAGGAGTGCATACCTGGCACCTCTCACGGACTGCCAAATTTGATTCAGCCTTGGGAACAGACGCATTTCAAACTTTAGCTCAGGACTCAGGTTCTTTGCTTTTTCTATTCTTAATTATTTTAAAAAATGCTCAGGAATTATAGTTATGTAAAAGTTTATTAATGTTCCATAAATATATGAACTGGAAAACACTAGGAAAAAAGGTGTAAATGACAATCACCTCTAATCTGAGGAGATGGCTGATAGTCTTGCATTTATTCATTTACACAAATAAGAAGGTCTGAATCCAGAAAGTTTCTCTAGGAACCAGACCAAGCGAAATTTATTCAGTTAAAATGATGCAAGACAACGTATTTCTCTGGGCCTTTCCAAAGTGATTTGCTTTGAGTTCTGCTGTAGTTTCTCCAGAGACCAGAGAATATGAAGAAGATTTTCTCACTCCCATTCTTATTGAAGAGCAGTAAGATGCTCTGTTGTGGCTGAATGTATGGGGAAGAAGAGTGTGTATGAACCTTCCCTCTGGAATGCTTCTGAAGCATGGAAAGGAGATCTGAAGCTCAGTTATAGGCTGGAGAGAAATCCCTTGCTACAAGCTAAAACCTGTTTGAAGGCACACACGTGCACTCTGAACTGAAAGAAAGAGGTGTGGAAAACTACAGTCCTTCGATATCTCCCCACACAATCGTGTTCTGTTAAGCCACCTTCACGATAATGAGTGTACCTGTCCACTTTTTTTCTCATCTAGATCAACGCTTTGTAATTTTATCTTGAAACTATTTTTATTCTGAAGGGTGTTTCCTAGGTTTTGACGTTACCCTTCCCAATATTAGGTCAAGGGACAGGTGCTGAACTGCTCAGGTGTTTCTGTGTCCCAGTCCCAGTTCCACCAGCCTGTAAAGATGCTTAAAGCAGCAGTTTGAACGACAGCTTTTGAAACATGGCACAGGGTCCAGTGCAGCAAGAAAGCCACAGCACGGGCTTTCCAGGCTGAGGCGGTTCTGCCTTCAGCTGTGAAGCATATACTGGATGTTGTCTGCAAAACAGGATGACAGACCCCACCAACATTGCCAAGACATGACATTCAAAATGGCAGTACCAGTCAAAAGACTGAGGGGAAAAATATTGCACAAACAAACCAAAAACACTACTTGCAAAAGGCGAATGCTTTGCTTTGTTGGGTACTTTCATCACGTAGGAAAACAAAATCGTACCAGTCATGGCACTGCCTTGTTTATGCTTCATTGTTTAACCTGATTTTGATTAGCAGCTGCTTAAATCCAGTAACATTTGATTTTGCTGAGCATAAAAATAAGCAGTTATCAGAAAGTTTATCAGAAAAACGTGCTTTTAAGCCTTTTCAGGACATGGTTTTCTATGCAGCCAGGCTTGTAAAAGCTGTATATTTCAATGACATGCTCTTTATCATATAAAATAAACCTGTATTTCAAATGTTTTTGTAAATAAACTTAACCTCTGGCTAAACTCATCGGCAATGTTAAAGTTAGTGCAAAATGCATGTTGGTAACTGCGCGGCTGTCACTGAGAAGCAGCAAAACAGGAGGCTCAGATAAAAAATGCACCACTTGTACAAAATTATGCTGGTTTGTGAGTAAAGCTGGGGGGATTTCTGGAGTTGTTTCCGTTATTTTTATGAGATTACCTTGACACAGCCTTTGGAAACCTTGAAGTATGTGAACTTCTCTCACCGGTGATATAAGCTTCTTTATGGTACCATCTTCTTAGCAGTGATTTTTTTTCCTCATTCTTCCTTTTTCTATCTCTGTTTTTGTCACTTTCCTTTTCCTGCAAATTTTTCTAGATAGAACAAGTTGGTAAGTGTCACCTACTTCTCAGCCCTCTTATAGACCTTTAACACTTTAAATCAGGTCCTTCTCTCTCTTTCCAGTCGTGCCCATCATTTTGTTTCTGAAGTGAACTCCATTTTGTGATATTTTTCCTCTCAAGATCCCTTCTTGCACTAGGTTTTTGTAGAAGTTTTGGTTCACTTTGTTCACTTCTCTTTGATCACCACCATGTGGTGTTTAGAAGGTCTCCCAAGCTGGTGCTGCAGGTTGACTTCATAACTGGTGTATCAGCAGCTCCGTTTTCCAGGTAATGGAGTTGTGATATTTAGTGCGTTACAACAGACTCACTAACATCTCCCACGGAATAGGTAATACAAGACCTTTAATGGAACTCCAGAACATAAGTTAGTTTTTTTAACTAAGACAATTTAAGATGTTTCATTGAGCTTTTTAAATCCTGGAACATTTTAATGAACCCTTGCACTATTCTGTCTCTTCTTCCCACTAATCCCTCAGTGTGTAAATTCTAACACTAATTTCCACCTGTGTGTTGATGCATAGCTGATATACTGATACCACCTGTTAATTTAGTGCCTTGTTTGTGTTCTCCATGTTCCCTCTTCCCACTGAACACACCCACAGCCTCATCAGGTTCTCTGGGGCTCTTGATATTCCTGGACCTGTGATCACTTGCCAGTTCCCAGATTTGGGTGTGTGTCCCATCTGCATCCAGACTCCCTAATGGGATGAGACTTGGTTGCACACCAATCCAACCCACCCTTAAAAACATGGATTTCTCTAAGAGAATTTCAGATTTCATGCTTAGCCTCTTACTGTCTTTGGACAACCACCATAGCTCTGGAACAAACAGAAGGACATGTCTTTTCGTGGCGTGTTGTTCAGCTTGGGAACTCTCCATGGCAGGAGAACTGGCATGCCAAATCCTGTCCGGGTTCCAGACAGAAACTGGCAAGTTCATAGAAGAAAACCCGGTGAAGGTTGGCTTAGGAAGACCCTGAATCTTAAATTGTAGGGCTGAGAGAGCATTATACGCTCTAACACTCTTACACTCTTCCTTCTATGCCCACTAAACATGGGGCATATTCTCTGGATGTCCAACCCTAACAAGACCAAAGGCCCTTCCCCCAAAAAGGCAAGAGGACTAATGTACAAATACAGGAGAGAAACAAAATCGTTAAGTGGAACCAACAACCAGAAAAGAAAACAAAACAAGATGGGGTGTTAAGAGTTAAAGAAAACAGAGTGTTACAGGTTAAACAAAAGGATGAAAGTAGGCAACTGGATGGAGATGCTGAACTGACCAATTTTAAGCCATCCTCCCCTGCTGCCTGAAAACATCCAAGAGCCCTCAGTGGACACTGCCTCTGGGCCCTGGGCTACACGGACCTTGATGGGTGGAGTAACAAATATATTTCAGCATTTTCTTACTAAGAAAATGATATTTTTCAAAGTTTTTTTTTTTTTTTAATTAGGCATGTTAATTTTGGAAACTTCAATAGTCTGACTTTTTAAAATAAGGGTATATTTTTGTATATAAGGGTACATTATTTTATAAATTATTAAGTATGTTTTAGCTGTTTATCAAAACCCATATTTTACGGCACTGCAGTAGCAGTTCTGCCACGTATGTGATCAATTCACGGAAAGGCCCTTGAGATCCTGAAAAGAAATCTAGTCAGTGAAGTACATTATTGTTTGGGAACTACAGTCCGATGTGACACTTATTGCAGGAACATGCACACTTCCACCAGCGTTTTGTTCTTGCACTATTGTTATTGTTCCATTGTTATTTATTACTTACTTCACTATTTAAGCAGTTGCAGTTATGCTCCAACAGCCTGTTGTTCTGGGTGTTGTTTGAAATCTTGTTATAAAATAAGAGGATGTGGACTGAGAGAGCCCCACAAAGGAGAAAAAGGTGGGGGGCGGCGGGAAGTAAGGTTATTTAGCAACAACTCCGCAAAGGGATGTTTTAAGGAGGGCTGTAAATGAGACTAGTGATACTGGTTTAGGCGTGTTTTTAGGGTGCTCTGCCCAATGCGAAGGACAGCGAAGAAGAAAGTGTGAAAGCTTTCTACTGAAGTTAAGCTATTAGGAGATCAATGCTGAGTGCTCCCTGGAGGCAGGAACTGATCTCCCAAGACTGAATGAATTCTGATAGTCTGACTGTGAAGAGCCTTGAGAAGGAAGATGTTTACTTTCACAGAGGTAACCCACATCCGTATTTAAAAAAGAATATGAGAAGTTCCAGTGATCTAGATTATCTAATATTCCACACTCTAGAAAAGAGCAATACCTGCCTGTCCACCCCTCTCAGCCAGATCTCTGCTCAGCCTCACAATGTGGAAGGAAGAAAAAAAATGCTTTTCTCAGCTGCTGGTATAGTTTATACTTTGTGACATGGATGGGTCCAAGTGTGGAGAGACATGATCAAGGAGATAATCTGGGCAAACAGTGTCTGAGATGACAATCTTGGTCCAGATCTTTTCAACACAATAAGAAAAACTACACCACAACCATCATTAAAAAAAAAAAAGGAATCTACCCCCTATCAATAGCCTCAATGCAAGCACTTTAAGGCAGTCCAAGCGGAGGAGGATGTCCAGGTTCCTGCCCAGGTTGCAGGTGGGTTGGATCTATTAGCATCAAAAAAGGAGGTAGAACTAAAATTTAAAATTTTTGGTTTAGTTTGTTTGAGCTATGAGCCAGGTGAGATTTCAGCTCAAGCCAGACCAGCTGGGATGCAGCATGGTGCTGGGGCTATGGTGTTTTTTAGCACAGGTCATGTCGCTGTAATGCTTTATAATGGTCAAGCACAATTAAGATCCAGTCCTGCTATTACCCAGGAAGATAATTAGAAACTTAGTGTAATAACTGGACCACGAGACCACGCTTTCATAAACACCTGCTGCCACGCCTGCTTTTGGCAGGATATTGCCCCACAGTGATACCACGGCTGCCACTCCAAGCAGGTCTGACAGCTGCCCACGTCACGGTCCAGGGCGGGGACACGACAGGTTGCTGTTGTGAAGCTCTGCTGTGTGCACCATGGGTGAGCACAGTCCCCATGGTTAGGAGGTGTCCTGGTTTGAGCTAGGCTTATGGACCAGGGTAATGGTGGTTTGTTTGCAGGTGACTGTCAATGGGAGCCTTGTACATCTATGTGAAGAGGCACCTGATAGAAGGCAATGGGGTATTGTGGTGTGACCCATCAGCCTGGGTACAGGACAGGCTGTGGAGTCTCAGATGTGCCCAGTCACATCTGCTTGTGCCTGGAACTTGTTGGGCAGAACATAGGCCTGAGGTATCTGAGATGTATAAAAAAAGGTTCCTGGGTGTTGTAAGTGCCTCTCTTACAACATCTGGAAAATACTTTGTGAAGGAGAGACTACTAGGTTTCAGAGGACGCCTCTGAAGTACAAAAGGCATGATCAAACACGATTTGGGGATGGGAAAAGAGAACCATGCTTGTTCAGCAGCTGTGCTAGAAGTCCACCAGAGAAAGTCAGAGATCTAAAATGAGCAGTCAGAGCTCTTCTGTCTGACAAGTAGCTATCTTAAAGGCATAAGATACAGCGCAGGAGCACACAACGATCCCTTGCAGAAAGGAAAAATTTGGTGGACGTCTGAAGCAATACTTCATTCTTCACGACAGACTTAGTCACAGTGTGTATTGCTGAATAAACTTTGGGTTGTTCACAAATCTATGGACTTGGGTCCTTCTGATCCTCCTCCTCCCAGGGACACGAGCCGACAGCAGTCCGTGCTAACATCAACCTGGACTTCCCAAGAGCCAGTATAGACATTTCCTGTATACATGCAAAATTTTGAGTGATTAGGAGTTAGAAACTTGAGATTTCTATGTGTTTTGGGGTTTTTTGAAATTTATGTATTTTTGTGTATACCACAATTACCTTCATCAGTCAAAGTTACTATTTTTTTTTCTTGTTCAGAGTTAGTCAAACAAATAAGATGAAAGTCTCAGGGGAGTCAGAGAAAAAAAAGGCTGGCTTTGTTAACTCTTCAGTAGCACATACAGTGCAATGAAGGACAGGCTCAAATATTGTGTTTCCCAAAGTCTGGTCTTATAGTAACACTAAGTGGAACAAGACTAAACCTTCACCTATCAGGTGAAGGAGTGTCTGCTCTGCAATGGCAGGAATGTTTGAGTAGGCGGCATTACAAACAGAGGAAATACAAGGCTAATGATGGGATTGGCATTTATGGGAAACACTTGCCCATGCTGTCTTTGGCACTTGTGCGGATTATCGTCCCTAACTGACAGATAGCATTCTGGAGGGTGATCATCCTTGACTTTGAGTGTGGGTCCACATGGTTCATGTTTGCCTTTTATATCTTAATAATTATGACAAAACATATTTGCGGGAACATTATTCTGATCCCGGAATGAAAGTGCTTGTTGCTGATGAAAGCACTGCTTAAGCAGGCTGCTCCTAGTCGCTGTTCCATACTCACATATGATGGAGCTCAGGTGGGAATCCAGACTTTGCAGTTGGCCTCTTCATCAGAGAAACGAAAATGAAAATATTAAAGCTGCCCGCCCTATGTTAGGAAACATTCAAAGACGTAGGTGAACTCTATGACCCAAACACACCCCTAATTGAAAAAGCAAAGACAAAGCAACGCAGTCTTGTGCAAAGAAGCAACAACGCCTCACTCCGTGCTGGGAAGCACAGACAAGCTTTCACCTGCCCATCAAGTGTTGCAAATACCCTTATTCCTCTCTGGCTGAGGCACAGAGATGCAGGTGAAAATAGTGGCATTAAGCAATATATTTTTTACAGCTTTATTGGTGAAAACTCTCCCTCAGGACAGCTGTTTCTCCAGCCAAGTGTTACACCATCAGCCTGTTCAACATTTTGACACC
This sequence comes from Buceros rhinoceros silvestris, assembly GCF_000710305.1. Classification (NCBI taxonomy): domain Eukaryota; kingdom Metazoa; phylum Chordata; class Aves; order Bucerotiformes; family Bucerotidae; genus Buceros; species Buceros rhinoceros. The sequence continues at coordinate 6,242 of NW_010405177.1, read as the reverse complement.
TTTCTTATATGTGCTTATTTCACAGAGGTTTAAATGCTATTTGTCTTCTCCACACATGATAAGTTTATTTTTCTTTAAAAGTTTTTCTTGAATTCTTGTTCTGGAAAAGCTCTGTTGTTGAGCTTTATGGTGTGTGTGTGCGTGTTCCCTTCTTTAATTTTCCAAAGGGGAAGAAGGTACTGAGATCAAGTGCCTTTGTGGATGACCTGCCTTCTCTGACAGCAATGGGGTTTCACGTGGAATAAGCTTCTGTTGCCACTGTGTTGGCAGGAAGATGTGCTAAAGAAAGGATGCTCCAAAAAGTAGACAAGATGGAACTTACAGCCAGAGATAGCCCAGAAACATTCAAGTATGTCCACACCTACCTGTGGAAGCCCACTATGCCCAAGCTGTTTGGCAGCACCATCGCAGCTGCTAATGCAGTCTGCTCCGTGTTCCCAACAGGTACTGAGCCATCAGTGGTCCACCAGCCCTGTGAGACCCTCGTGGGTGTCAGTGCCCCTGTGTGTATGGACGGCTCATCAGTGCTAAAACCTCTAAAATCTGAGACACCTAGCTAGTCTGACTATGTGTCTCTTTGAACAGGAATGCAATGTAACTGCCTATTTTGGATGTTTATTGTATTTACAGCAATTAATAGAGGTAGTTCTCAAGAAGAGCAAACTTCACGAAGAGTAAAGCAAGCTGGTTGTCTAGCACTGGCTTGATGGCACCTTAGCTAGCACCCTGGTGTTCTGCATGTCGGCCTGTACAGAGCTTAAAAATTCATACAGTGAATTTTTACCTTACTGGGCACTAGGTGTGTTTCATTGGTCCATTGCTTTCACGCTTTCCCTCTCTTGACCAGTAAGCCAGTCGGACTGCTATGTGAGCCTAAGCTTGCCAACAGCTTCAGTGCAGCATTTCCGTACCAAGACAATCCCGAACAGCAAGAACCCAATGTGGAATGAAACCTTTCACTTCACAATTCAGAGCCAGGTTAAGGTAGGTATGGCAGCTATCTCCAACAGGTATTCTCAGCAGATATCAAATCTAGTGTAGAGCCCTTCCACACTGTGGGTCTGTCTGATTTCCCTTATGAAGTATTTGCACTCTCTAACTGTAGTTATTGCACTTCCAATGGACGGATAATACTGTATCCTCCTGAATAGTCAATTGTCTCTAGAGTTCAAGTGCAAAATTTCCATTTTACTTTTGCCTTGGCTTTCATTCTCGATCTTTTTTCCCAAATTCCTTTAGCTAAAATTAAATTGGGGATCGAGCGCACCCTTGGTAAGTTTGCAGATGACACCAAGTTAGGTGGCTATGTCGATCTGCTTGAAGGTCAGGAGGCTCTACAGAGGGATCTGGACGGGCTGGATCCATGGGCCGAGGCCAATGGTATGAGGTTCAACAAGGCCAAGTGCCAGGTCCTGCACTTGGGCCGTAACAACCCACGGCAGTGCTACAGGCTTGGTGAAGAGTGGCTGGAAACTGCCCGGCGGAAAAGGACTTTGGGGTGTTGGTTGACAGCAGCTGAACATGAGCCAGCAGTGTGCCCAGGTGGCCAAGAAGGCCGACAGCATCCTGGGTCGTATCAGCAATAGTGTGGCCAGCAGGAGCAGGGCAGTGATTGTCCCCCTGTACTCAGCACTGGTGAGGCTGTACCTCGAATACTGTGTCCAGTTTTGGGCCCCCCACTTCAAGAAGGACATTGAGGTGTTGGACCATGTCCAGAGAAGGACAACAAAGCTGGTGAAGGGTCTGGAGAACAAGTCTTATGAGGAGCGACTGAGGGAACTGGGGTTATTTAGTATGGAGAAAGGGAGTTTCTGGGGGGACCTCATCACAACTACCTGAAAGGAAGTTGTAGCGAGGTTTGGGTTGGTCTCTTCTTCCATGTAACAGGTGATAGAGTGAGAAGAAATGGCCTCAGGTTGTGCCAGGGGAGGTTTAGGCTGGACATTAGGAAAAATTTCTTTACAGAAAGGGTTGTCAAGCATTGGAACAGGCTGCCCAGGGAGGTTGCAGAGTTTCCATCCCTGGAAGTGTTTAAAAGCCGCGTGGATGTGGTGCTGAGGGACACGGTTTAAGGACTCTGGCAGTGCAAGGTGAATGGTTGGACTCGATGATCTTAAAGGTCTCTTCCAGCCAAATGATCCTGTGATTCTGTGAGTCTGTGGAATAGCTGTGGCATTTTAGGTTTGTTAAACTTTATACAATCTCTTTTTTGTTGATTCCAGAACATTCTGGAGCTGAAAGTTTGTGATGAAGACAATGTAACTCAAGATGACCATCTCCTCACTGTATTCTTTGATGTCTCCAAAATCCAGCTTGGAGAAAACATTCAGTTGTCTTTCCAGCTGAATCCACAGGTATGGATAACATTCAAAGACAAAGCTAAGGGGATGAGGTCAGGTGAGAGCGTGGTTATCTCATCTTTCCTCTCACGTGTCCCATATACAAACCTTTCTTACTGCCCATTTAGCCACCTGAGTATGTCCATCTGTTTCAGTGGTTAATACCATGTGTTGCTTCTGGAATTACTGCAGATTTTGAGTGTTGTTTCTACACACAGAGTTGGCCAAAACTATTGGACTTGGTTGTCTTGCTGTCCTTGATGTCAAAATACTGAGTTAACCCCAAAAATTTTGGGCACTCCTTTGCAGTTGGAGCTGGTGGTTCTGAGCTGCAAATTACATTTTGCTAATATCAAAGTAGTGGTCTGCAGCCATAAGCTGCAAACCCAATTTTCCTAAATGAGTTTTTCAGCAGTTTTCAAAAGGTTGAGACAACTTCACACTGAAGATTTAAAGACAGTGTTTAGGTCTAGAAATACTTCAACTTGACTTCAGTGAATGCTGATTTGAATTGATACCTGTTTTGGAAAGGCTGGCTCTCCACACTGCAATTTCCCTAGTGCTCACACTAGGGACCAACAAGATAATGGGAGTTGAACCGAAACCTGCAAAGGAGTAAGAAAATCTCAGGGGGAAGGAATTACAACAGACAAAGATGACTGAGCATGTGATGAGTCTCCAGGTGCAGACTCCACCAAACCAAAGTATACCCTCCATCATACGCTGTGCCCAAGCATGCCACCATATAAATGTGTTAAAAGGCCCATGTGTACACGGCCCCCCCGCCACGGATGGGGGGATGGGAGAGGGCAGGCTGATTTGGATGCACCAGAGAAATCCACCTCGCTCATGCTGAGTATCAGTGGGGAGTGCTGAGATCTTGTGGCAGAGAAAGGGAAAGGGGAATTGCAGGTGGCCTGTGAAACAGTGAGGGGTGAATCAATGACTGCAGAGAGGGGGAGAAACCACTACGAGGCCCTGCAGTATGTATTACATTGGGCCAGAAAGGTCTAAAGTAGGAGTCTGCTAAGATTACGGATATGATGTTAGAAGAAGGTGACACTAGGAGTATAGCATGTAGGACACGAAGAAAATAAAATCCATCACATGCGCAATAACGAAAGGTGGACGCTGGCTTATAGAGTCCTCTGAACAGCTCGTAGATTCCTTTTGGGTGAATTCACTGGAGAATGAGCCTACAGTAACTGCGTCCATTTACTGTTGCAGGGAAAAGAGGAGCTGGAAGTTGAATTCACAATGGAGAGCAGGTGAGTGAGGTCAAACAGACGATCAATAGAAATGCAACCCAGAGACAAAACGTCATGGGCACAAAACATCAGTTTACGCTTTGCAGCCCCCTAACACTGTCACCAGTGTTAGACTAGGGGAACTTCGGGTGTGCAGGAAATGCTTGTGTAGGGCATTTAATGGAGAAGGTGTTCGTGACAGCGCACGATGTGCATGCACCTACACTGGGCAGCCAGACAAGTGAAGAGGTTAGCGCAGATGCTGATGGAGCATGGACACGTCCCTGACGGCTGCTGCTCACCAGGCTGCAAGGGGCATTCTGCATAGCAGGAAGTTTTAAGTTTCAAATCCCTCTTGTTCCTTACTGTGGGATCCTAAATGTTTGCTTTGTCAGGAGAATGCGAGAAAATTAGAATTTGTTCTAGAGTAGATTACATTATTATTTTAGCTGTGTTTCTGTGCTGACTGTAGAGTTAATGGGGAGAATGGGCATGTAAATCAGTCCTAGTGCTGCTCTTGATTTTGGAGGTCAATGGTAATATTTTTTCCTTTTGGTATGGTGTTTCCTATGGTATTTTAGATGAATTCACCAGCTTTTCAGCTCTGATCCCCTGTGTTTGAAGTGAATGGGACAATCGTGTTATGCCAAACCTGTGTAAATTTGCTTCACTGTGCCAGAAAACGATCCTGTCTGAGCTTCTCCATTCAGCAGATCTCCATAAATAGTCTAAAGTTCAGACTCAAGCCTGTGAGAGGCAAGTTCGATTGAATGTCCAGCTAGAATTTCGGAGGCTGTTTACCCATGCTGCCCGTCCAAAGATGGACTTCTCAAGATAATGAAATAACGATTAAACAAGAGTTAACCCCCCCCCAACAAACAGAAAAAAGAGAGTGCTGGTTTTTAATTGATTGTTTTCCGTTTTGTCTTTTAGTCCGGATCCTCCTGAAAACATTGTTACTAATGGAGTTTTAGTGGTAATTTTAATTTCCTCATCCTTTCCCTGCTTTATAGCAATAATTACTGCAAAGCTAGTGTTAAATGTATGAGGCAGTTGCTCCACACGGTGCCATGAAGGCATCATCCAAAAGGCAGCCTAAAGCTGGGGTCGGCATTGGCTTTCCCACTCAGTTCCTGCTAGTGACTCACGCTGGGAGAGGCTGCAGCTACTAAAGCTGTGAGCTGCACCAGTACTCTCCTCTGTCCCAGGTGAGCTTGACGACATTCTTCCACCTCCTCTGGGGAGAGCTGGGCTGAGCACCCTGCCTGGGGAGCCTTTCCCCATGGCTGGTCCTTCCTTGGGCCCCTGTGGGGCTGCTCCTCCAGGTGGGAGCAAGCAGATCCCTTCTCTATCCTTTTCTCTACATCATCTGTTATTTCCCATGTGGAAGCCACCTCCCTAGACCTGGTAGAGGGGTTCCAGCTGGCTCCATTTCTGCCCTGAGGTTGCATGCCCTGAGCCCTTGCGCCCCGCACATTCCCGCGGGACTGGCCAAGGCAGACCTGTGCTGACAGAAATGCCTTTTTTTTCTTTCCCTGGGTGTCTC
>NW_010405177.1:0-1053 GCF_000710305.1 Buceros rhinoceros silvestris | reverse complement strand
CCCTGGTTGGCTCTCACAGTCCCGTGAAGTTTCCTGTTTGGAGGTGCAGGTGAATGGCGGCAGGCTGAGGAAGGACAGTACAGGTGAGACTTTCACTCACTTAAGGAACAAATCTGGATGTCACTTTATGGCAAAAGCATTCTGTGTTTTACACTTGAACGCCCTGATTTAAACTTGTCTAAGATGCAAGACAAAACCTCACTGATGCCAGTGGCGTGTGGAGGGTTCAAAAATGCGCAGATTATTACAGAATGTGGTGTGATGAGCATGTGGGCTGTGAAATTCTTTCATCTATAAAACCCATCTTGTCAGATGCTTGTAATTTCTCCAAATATTCGTGCAGGGAATTGATTTTTATTGAGTACTAAACTGGAGAAAACTCCTGCTGTTTCTGGATTCAGAGACAAAGAATACAGGTGGAATGAGGACAGGGCCTCTTCTATCAGTTTAACTTCCTAAAATGTATTTTGGTGTAACAACAATAGAAAACACCACACCAGGTGAAACCCAAGACACACACTGTATTACCAAAGACATTTGTTGCACGTTTTAAGCAGGGCATTACCACCAGGTCGAGTCCATGCTTGCGGACCCGTGTATCTCCTACGCGATTTTAAAACCATCTCACTCTAACGTCTCCTGACGGCCCCGGTCCAGCATATTGCTTAATCACGCCCACGATCCAGCTGAGCTCTCTTGTCACGGTGAACAAGTTTGCTAGATGTGGCTGAAAATGCTTGAGCAGGCTAATTCATTTGAAGATTCATTATACACTTTTGAGTGTGTAGATTTACACACTGATGCTGAATTAGTTCCATTAGACCATTTTTCAATTACTCAGAGACGTATCTAAGCTGCCTTATACGAAGGCCAGAAACCATGAGACATTATTTTTGTAAGTGCTAGTAATATTTCTTTTGAAATAATTTCAGGTCGAAGTAAAGGGAAACATAGAGAGACTGAGATTTTACTGGTTCTAAAGAGAACTGTGCTCTGCTGTTACAAAATGTTTCTCCCAGAAGTCAGAAAATCATATAATATAAAAAATTATAT
>NW_010405176.1:2279-2490 GCF_000710305.1 Buceros rhinoceros silvestris | reverse complement strand
ATACCTGATTGGTCAGTTTATCACAAAGTGTCCAAAACAGGAAGTTTGGGCTAACCCAGGACAATCGGCACCTGCCCTAGGACTACCCAATGTGAGTAAACTCTTCCTTCTGTTTTCACACGAAAAGCAGGGAATTGCTCAAGGAATTTTGGCTCAAGACCTTGGGCCATATCGGAGGGCAGTGGCCTATATATCGAAGCAGTGGGATAGG
>NW_010405176.1:0-2056 GCF_000710305.1 Buceros rhinoceros silvestris | reverse complement strand
CCGGTTGAGGGGTGTTCTCAGCGGTAAAATAAACATTCAAAAAGCCCGGAAATTTTCCCTGGGACAGAAAATGACTGTTATGGTCTCACATACTGTTTCAATGGTTCTGGAAGCAAAAGGGGGGCACTGGCTTTCCCCTCAGAGGTTCCTGAAATACCAAGCTATTGTGGTGGAACAAGATGATGTAACAATTGTGGTCACAAATATCGCGAATCCAGCTACGTTCCTCACAGGGAATGATGGGGAACTGATAGTACACGACTGCCTCGAAACCATTGAGGCCACATATGCCAGCCGCCCCGACTTAAAAGACAATCTGATTGAGGGGGTGGTAAATTGGTTCACCGAAGGCAGCAGCTGCGTTTTGAAAGGTGAACAATTAGCCGGCTGTTCGGTGACCACTGAGGACGCTGTCATAGAGTCGGGGCCTTTACCCCCCAACACATCTGCCCAGAAGGCTGAGATTATAGCCCTCAAAAGGGCCCTGGAGCTGGCAGAGGGACGGACGGTAAACATTTATACCAATTCAAAGTACGCTTTCGGAGTAATACACGCTCACGGGGTGATTTGGAAAGAAAGGGGTTTGTTAACCTCCCAGGGACAAACTATTAAACACACAAAGGAGATTTTGAGACTGTTGCAAGCTGTCCGGTTACCGACCGAAGTCACAGTGATGCATGTGGAGGCACACCAAAAGGAAGAGACAGCCATGGACAGAGGCAATGCTCTGGCAGACAGGGAAGCAAAAGAGGGCGCAAAACGTAAGTATGTAACTGCAGGGAGCCTAATACCGGATAGAAATCTTCTGCCAGAAGAGCCTTCCAGGTATGACAAGGAAGATCAAAAATTAATAGAGGATTTGGGAGGGAAAGTTAACCAGCAAGGCTGGGCAGTAGCCCCCACTGGGAAAGTAGTGGTACCGTCCCATCTGCTCTGGGCAATGGTATAGCAGGAACATAAAAAAGACACTGGGGGGTTGAAGCTTTGTATAAGGACTTGGTGAAAGATATTAGAGCAAGAAATCTGTATACAACTGTTTGATTGGTAACTCAACAGTGTGATCTCTGCTTACAAACGACCCCTAAGGTGGGGAAGAAAAAGGAGCCTGGACAAATTTTGCAGGGAAATGAACCCGGAATGACATGGCAAATTGATTTCACAGAACTCCCAAGAAAAGGGGGGTATCAATGTTTATTGGTATATATGGACACCTTTTCAGACTAGCCAGAGGCATTCCCTTCTTAATACAAAAGAGGATGTCTGAACATGTGACAGATGTGATTTTGATGGATTATATTATTAGGTAATATAAGAAAACGCATTTTTGATGTAAGGGGTCAAAGGTTGGATGGGACTATATGTAATATACACCTTGGGGATTATGTATATGCCAAGTCTCTTGAAGAAAATATCCTGGAACTTTGGTGAAAAGAACCTTTTCACCATAGTCGAAATCAAGGAACAAAACGCCTAGAGTCATCACACCAGAGTGAAAAAGGCAGACAAGCCCTCATGGAAAGTCACGCAAGTACAACCCGGAAAGTTATTCTTTTCATGATCATGTTTTAAATTGGAAAAATCACAGTCAGTGGTTTAGAGGACCTAAGAACAAACCTCAGGTTATCTCTGTGGAGGAAAGTAACAGTAAACGTTCCAGTCACCATGGTATAACAGAATTACCACCCTCTAAGGAGAATACTTATGGCCAAACTAACACTGAATGGATTTGGTCGTGAACTCAAGCCTATTTAAAATATACGGACAGTGTCGGGAGTAATTTGGCTTTAGCAGGTTTAAATTTGGCTACCTTGGTTATGCATGGGATTCAAGTATACATACCGCAACAAAGACTACACCAGCACTGAACTTAAAGCCAAACATTCACGAAATTGGTCCTTATAGAATAAAAATACAGGCCAGCAACAAGTTTTTTAAATCCAGAATGGTCTTTAAAACAGGTTGAAGTAGAAATGCTAAGTAATATTTCAGAAATCAGACCAACGTGTTCTCCTTATTTGCAAGCGTACAAATGGTGGGCAGTACTCTTTGGATGGTC
>NW_010405175.1:0-13756 GCF_000710305.1 Buceros rhinoceros silvestris | reverse complement strand
CGCCGCGGAGCAGGACGCGTTCGTTGGTCCCCTCGACCCGTCCGTTCCGTCCCGAAGCGTAACCCCCACTTGGGCTGTGTGATCCGGTGCTGCGGTGGCATGTTGTTTCGGCACCTCGGCTGCTACCGGGAGACCTCGTCGCTGCCACCGCCCAGGGCGCCAGAGCCTGACGGTTCTGTGGTGGACCTCCTTGGTGTGGACACCCCAGGAGCGGTGGGGGACGTGGCAGTGCCCAGGGTGGGCAGCACGTGTGACGATGCTTTTGGGATAGCAGTCCCTTAACAGCTTGCCTATCCTAAAACTTCAGCTACCTGCAGTTTAAGGGACGCTGTAGCTGCCCAAGGCACCTTTGCTTAGAGAGAGGCTTCCAAGGTGACTGGTCTGAGCAGTTTGTCTAGTCACCTCCTCATAATCCAGTTTCCGTCCCAGAGTTTTCCAATGTGTATCTGTGGCCTTTTTTCTCCTCGAGTGTAGGAAAGTGGGAAGCTCATGGCACCAGTGACAGGACTGTCATCAGTGCCTCCACAGAAATGCCATCCAACTGCTTTGTTGTTGGCATCTTAGATTTTGAAAAACGTCTTGTACTTGCTCTTTGCTGCTTGGCAGAGCCATTATAATTAAGCAGGAGCTGTGGTTTTAGGTGGTGGTTCAGGACATTAAGCCACACTTAGCCTTACCAGCAGTTGAACGTGTAGTTGACCCACAAGACAGCTTCTTGTTGTAAGCTTAATGTTGACCAAATTTGTCATCTTGACATCAGTCAAAAGTTGTCAAGAATGCTGAATAAAATGAAAAAAGCAACAGTGGGCACTTTGACATTCCTAACAGCCTTCATACTGTAAGAACTGTATCTGGAGTTACCTGAGTGCTCTATCCTTCACATCCATTAGTACTCCTTAATTTGGAGCACCAATGTTGTCTGCTTGCATCAGTTTTCAAGCTGGCTGTATTAAAAATTATGCTGGAACTTCCAGCAAGCTTAGTATGAAGCAAGCTTAGTTTCTTGTGTGAAGCTTGGAATGAGGGAGACCGTTTCATGCAGACCCCTGCGAAGAAGACACTAGACATGGGTGGCTTTTGGACGCTGTTGACCAATGCCCACCATGTGGGGCTTTGGTGTCTAAGTTATGGGCACTGGCTATATTCAGTATTCTTAGCTCCCTAGTTCCTTAGGTACTGCAGTTTCAGGAGATCTTAACGTTAGGATAGCTTACGACCAGGCTAACAGACTGAACATGAGCTCCCCGTTAATGCGGTTTTGGCTAAGTAAAAGCTGTGTTACCTCCATATATGGCAGTAACAAGCTGTCATTGGACTAGAGGATCCAGTTCTAGTGTCTGTATAAAAAGGGATGCTGACAAAGTGGGAAGGGTTCAGAGAAAGCGGCAGAAGTATTGAGACATCTGAGAAAACTGGATTATAAAGAGGTAAGCCAAATAGGTTGAGCTGCTTATCAGGACATGTCAGGGGGTCCTTGTATCAGATTGTAACTATTCATGCAAGGAGAGGAAAGCAACTCATTTTCGGACAGGGGTAAAGCAAGATTCAGTGACAGGAATTTGAAACTGGATGTTCTCAAGTTAGAAATAAGGCACATTATTCAGTCTACTAATATAGCTGAAGAGTAGTGGGTTGATTATGTCTCTTCAAAACTTGTAAAAGTCTAAAAGCTGTAACTATATATAAGCTAGGAAACAAAGGTTTTATATGGAAGGCCAGAACCAGAGATTTTATTAATATGCTTTGAGGCTTGTTGCATGTGAATGACAAATCCTTATGCTTACTTAAGGAAAAGAATACTTGTAAGACCAAGCTGCGCTTGCAAAGTAGCTTTTATTCCCTCTGCAAACCTGATTAAGTCTTGTGTGCTGTCTTAAAAGATATTTAGAAAGTAGGTATTGGAGTGATCAGATTAACCTCATTTACACAGTAACAATTAGATGTGTTTTAATTTGGCTAAGAAGTTGACTGATATTCACTGTGATGTTAGTGAATAGGATTTGCTTGATGTTGATTTTTCTTGAAAGGATAATGCTACAACTCTTTAACCTTCACAAACGGTCAACTGGCGGCAGGGGTATTACCTGTCCAAATGAATGTTGTAAACCATTCCCAGAATTTTAGAGAGGCAAATTTATCTGGTGCATGTGCGACTCTGTATGCTTTTGGAAATTTGTTTTTAAACAGTCTTCCCTTCTTAGGTGTTCTGTTGCTCCACTGTCTACCTCAGCAGAGTTTGCCTCTATGCACAGGTGTGCTGTGAGTACTTAAGAGGACTGATGAGTCTGAGCTGACACAACACATGGTTTGGTATTGCACTGTTAGTCGACTGCATGGATCTTCCACTTAGTCCTGGTTGCAGCTAGAGCTGCTTTTTAGTATTACTGCATTAGTGTTTTAAATGCCCCCCCCCCAAGTTTTAAAAAAAAAGAGCGAGTAACATGTTATTTGCTTAGTCCTGTGACCTGCAAAATACAAATACAAACATATTCTACTAAATCAAATTGCAGTTAAGATATATATATATATGTAAAATGTTTTTGACAGTAAGTATACTGAAATCGGTTCTTTGGTATTAGAATGTGCAGCATTCCTGTTTAAGAGAATGAGAATTCCGCCTGCATAAGCAGAACCCAGGCGCAAGTAATAACAGAATACATGCTGCAGAAAGATCAGGTAACGGTGCTCTGGATTCCTTCCCAGGTTCTTCCTTTGTCTACCAGTGTATTGGGTCTAGTTACTCACTGCTGAAATCAATGAGTGCATAGCATTGATTATAGCTGGAACGAGTCTGAACACTCTATTTGAGGAACAAGAAACCTTAATCTTATGAATTCTTACGCCTATTTAACGTGAAGTTGGCATATGCATCTTAGGGTCTCCGCATCTGTTGTTCAGGGTTAATAGTAATTCATGGGTTTTGTGAGATTGTGATCTCTTTGGACTGTAATAGTGATAATGATGGTTGAATGTTATTTCAAAATGTTGACATTGTGTAGGTCTCTCTGATGGTTTACTGTTTTGCAGTACAGACCTGTTTTAGTAGGAAGAATTTGCCTTGACTCATTTTCTTTTGTTTTTCAGGAAAAGAAATGGAGCAAGTTCAGTAACTATCCAGTCTAACGTCTTCCTGATATCTTAAGGAATCTTACAAATACTTTGAACTGAGAAAATGACTGCAGATATAGAAGAAAGTACAGGTTGTTGGAAAAGAATACTTGTCAAAAAGTGGAACAACCAGTAGTTAATTTGGAAGTAGCTTAAAATAAATATACCTGTTATGGTGCTGTTCTGGAGTGGAGTTAACTTTATAGCACACAGATAGCTCTCCAACGAGGGGGAAAAAAAAGAGCTTTCTGTTTTTCTAAATTATGGAAATTTTTTGGAAGACGTGGACATGGATTTTGAGCCTAGTCATGGTTTCATCGGAATTTCACAGTGACAGCAGGCTTGCATATAGTTCTCAAGGTAGGGGTCTGACCTCTGTAGATGAAAAGAAGCATTTATTTTTGCATTGCATTTGGGTAATATTTTCTAAACCACTTTTATGTCATTCATGACATCATATGAGCTCTGCACTTAGTTTCATCATGATTCATTGACATGGAATTTTAAACACAGCAAAACTGATTACATTTTTAATTTTAATTTCTTTCTGTATTTTAATTGTAGGAAAGCCTTGCAAATTCAATCTAGTAAAATGTTGTACTTAATAATAGTACATTGATAACAACAGGAACATATTTTTAGACTAGGAGGTAAAGATTTACAGGTTTTTGGTGAAAATAAGAGCTGTTTACATATTTTTACAATATAATACTTTTCATTACCACTCTTTTTATTTTTGCAGGTGGATCTTATAGCTTTTGTCTTTGAATGGTATCACTGGGAAGAACGTGTCCTTCTTAGATTAGAATTTAGTAAATGTTTACATATTTTGGGTAAATAGGAAAAGACATGTAGTTAAAAACTTGTGTATTTCTGGTAACATAAAATTGGTAGGAAAACTGAACACATTTCCTTGACTTAAAAAGGAATAAAATAATGTTTTATTCTATTTAGTAAAATGCTACAGTTTGCATTTACCTGCAAATGACTTTTACACTTGAGGGTGATAAGATTTAGTGGAATATGGTTTATGTTTATACTATTACTTGTTTTTTTCCTGTTATATTTTCTTCTCTTCAATGCCCACTCCCTGGACTGTCTTACCTTGTGATTACAAAGAGGAATTCCTGTCTTACCTTGAACACTACCAACTAACAATCCCAATAAGGGTTGATCAAAATGGAGCCTTCCTCAGCTTTACTGTGAAAAATAAACCCTCAAGAAGAAGGAGGAGCACAGACCCTTATGACCAAGAACTGGCAACGTCTAAATTATTTTTTAAACTTTCTGCCTATGGCAAGCACTTTCATTTAAACCTGACTCTCAACACAGCTTTGGTGTCCAGACATTTTACAGTAGAATACTGGGGGAAAGACGGACCGCAATGGAAACATGATTTTTTAGACCACTGTCATTACACAGGATATTTGCAAGACCAACACAGTACAACTAAAGTGGCCTTAAGCAACTGCAATGGTCTGGTAAGTGCACGTTACATGTTCTAGTATGACAGAGTGCTCGTCCCTTTTACAGTACTGAAGAAGATCTTCTTGGCATATCTCTCAGTTTTTTGAGTCCCTGTGGGAAGCAAGCAGACAGGAAGGTGCAGAAAACCCCTAAAATCTGATCTGGGTCCTGGGGAAAAGTAGTCATCAGTTTTTCAAGCTTAATTGTTAGTACTAACACCCTTTAGCAGGCAAGATTTTCAGTGCTTACAGTGTCTGCACTAGGGCTGCAGGATTAGGTCTGTGCTGAAATCCTTCCGGATTATAAAAAAGTTGCACGCTCAAGATGCTGGGAGGAGGTAACACTGGATCCTTTAGGATGCTGATCTGTCCAGAGAGACACTGACTGAACTGAACACATGCTTGTTGTCCTTGAGCCATTGGGTTTATCCTTGTCCTTTGGGTTTAGAAACTTTCAGTAAATAACAGCGAAGAGGAATTGCTTGGTGTAGAAGGTATTATTGCTATAAATTCGGTGAAGAGGAAAGTAGATCCTCTGCGAGTATCAATGTCAGTAATTATTTAAGTAATTATTTAACTTGTTTTTTAGAAATACTTGGTTTACAATTTTAAACAGTTGCATTTGAAAGGAGGATTAAAAATTCTCATATCTTTTATTTTCTTTTGCAGTTGGTCTCTCGATCACATTATAGTCATACTTGCATGGGAAAAAGCTTCTTTTATTCCCAACAGAAATTAGAACACAAATGCAAAAAAAAATCAACCCCCACCCCCAGACTGTTGTGTAACAAAACAGTAAAATAAAAGAACATGACTAGGAAATTTGAAATCAAGAGTTAGTAAATCCTCTAGTAAAACTATGTGTACACATTAAGGTTATTCATTCTGATTTTAATTATAGTAGAACACTGGTTAATCTTCTTGTTAGGAATAGACAGATCTAACTAATTGCTAAGGAGAAAAAACAGATTTCACAGACTAAACTAATTACTATTTATCCTTGAAAGTGCTATTGAATAATGCACCTTGGGAAGTTATTTACAAGCAAAAGCCAGCTGCTTCAGACCTAGATAGGTTTCATTACATTCAGCTACTTGTAATATCCCTGGTAACGGTCTAGGTTAATGTTTTGGAGTACTCTTGAGGAAAGAGAATTCAATGGGGTTTTCAAGTGTTAAGTGAACACTTTCAAAGAAATCCAATTAAAATAGTATGGTATGGTGGTAACTAGTGGAGTTTGGTTAATTCTGACTTGACGTGGATGTCTGAATTTAGCACAATTTTCACTTTGGTTTTGGAGTTCCCACATAATCACTTTTTTGTCACAGTTATTGAAGATCATAATGTAATAATTCAATCCCTTTGCTTTTGAGTTTCTTTCAGCTAAAAATATTGTGGAGACTGAATCCCTGCTTTCAGGACTCACGTCTTTAAAAGATGCTGCACAGCTCTGTATCTCCAGAGTTTCTGCCAGTTGAGGCACAGACTGGTTGACCCCTTAGAGCCTGCAGTCAGTGCCGTGGTGCTTCCAATTCAGTTCCTCTCTGACCTTGGTCCGGGAGTGAGCGAGGAATGCCTGCTCTTGCCTTATCCAACCCTTGTTTTCCTTTCCTTTCATGTTAGGAAAGCAAGAGAGGGGTGAAGGAGGAAAAAAATCTTATGTTTTCCTCTGAGGTTTGCCCATCTCTTGCTCCTCATGGCACTTCTTCAAAGAATTTAGAACCATGGAAGGTGTGATGTTGAAACAGAATCTTTTTTTTTTTTGCTTCACACCCTGAGGAGACATCTCACCCTTGCTGTTTTACTGGAGTGAAGCTGCTGTTCTCTGGTTCTAGGGGTTAGTATGTTAACTAAGTGTTTGTCAGTTAACTTTAATTTGGAGTGCTTCCCGGTTAAATTGGCATCTTCAGTGATTTTAGTTGTTGTCAGCTCTTGCGTATTTCTTCTAGACGTTAAGCCAGTCTTAAGCCAGTGTCTGGCACTCTCAAGTTCTTCATGGTCATACCTCTTACTTGGGACTACAGATGTCAGGTGTCCACTGCATCTCCTCGAAAGGCCTAGTTACAATTGTATGAGGCTCCTGTTTTGCTCCAGAATCAGCAGCAGGGCTGACACAAGGCTCTTTCTCAGAGAGGCTGGAATTCTGCAGAGGAGTGCAGTAGTGGCCTTGACTCAGTATCATCCTCTGCTGTGCAGAAACTCCTCCGTTATCCAGTGTTGTCAGGGCTTTCCACAGCACTGAGTATGGGAGTTACCTCTCCATTCAAATAAATCCATCACAGGTTTATTTTTAAATGGTGATTCCTTCTGATGAATATTTCATTATCATCTGCTGGTTAGAACATGTTTACTAAAGCGGTTGGCAGTCAATATTGAAGACAGTATTACTTGTTTTATACTTAGTGATAGTTCAGAATACGTTGTGCTTAAGGCATTCTTTGTATTTGCCAGTCTGATTTTGGTCTGTAAGAGACTGCCAGTCCCGTTCTGCACAGTCCTTGATTAACATCTGTCTGAAAGTTAGTCATTTTAAGTTTCTAAAACAAGTACTAATCTTTAACAGTGAGTGTTGCTCACAAGAAAAATTTAAACATGCCATTTATTGTGGTTGTCCTGTTAGGCTTCAGTATTGCCAGATAAGACAATTTTCTTCCCCTTTGTGAATGTTTTGTGTTATTCCGATAAGTTATTCAGGATGGTCAGGTGAAACCATGGTCTACTTAACATAAGTTGAATGACTTTGAAGAACACTTGTATCCAAACTGAGTTCTAGTGCAAGGAGGGCTTTCTCTCAGTTTCATTACAGTAAAAGTGATGAGCAATCAGTTCATTTCCCTGCCACTGTTTCCTGTTTCAGCTTCTCCCTCTATGTTTCTCATTACCAAATGCCCCAGAATTATAGGCTGCTACTTACAAAAGTTTCATTCCAGCAGTTTCCATCTGCTGGGCCCTGATTATACTATAAATTGTCTGAAGTTATGAGGAAAGCTCTATAATCCAGGGAGCAGTCACATGAGGAAATTGAAGGTCTTGTCCAGCAGGCTTGCTGGCTTTGAAACTCATATTTACTTTAGTGGATGTTACATTTGTGTATGGATTGCAGGTTTGGCCTCCTCATGAAAGGGCCTGCAACAAGCAGCATTTTGGAGCCTTTGGATGTTGGGTGCAAGGCAACAAGGCTAAAGCATTGCCTAAGCTCGGGATGCCATACTGAAGAAAAGAGTGGACTGTGGTAGACTGTCTGAAGAGAGGAGAACTCGATCTCAGGGAAGAGACATTTTCTAATTTTGAGTTAAGCAAGTCTTAAAGAGGAGACATTAGGGAGTTCGTAGTAGCCGAACTGAGCACAAATCAAACTTTTTGCGCTCTGGCATACCTATGTCCTCTGCCACGTGTTAGTGCTCTTAACTGAGTGTTCGAACAAATCTTCCACTGAAGTGAATTGTCTCATTTTGAGCTGAAAAGCCCGGTAGTGGGAAATACTTCAGAATCTGTAGAAAGTGGCTATTACTAGGAAAGTGAATGAGAGGTTAAATCACGATTTGAGGCTACTATGCTTCCAAGGAAATGTTTAATGTAAAAGGCCAGTATCTCCAGGACATGTGAAGGTCCATGCACTGAGTAACTTCTGTGCTGCATAGAACAGATGTCTCCATCCAAACAGAAGTGATGAAGAAAGCACAAGAAGTAGGCTCTGCCTGAAAGCAAGACCTTAATTGGTTAAAGGAAGAATTGTTTTGCTGGAAGACTTCATGTTTGTTTCATGTATTCCTAAATTCCTATATGTATAAATTATTCATATTCCTCTTAAATTAGCTCATTTGAAAGCTGATTCTACCATAAGGAACGTATCTACTTTTATGGATTATAAATACCATATAGTATGATATTTTTGAATAGTAGGGAAAATAATGTCTACATTTATAAAATAATTTATAAAAATCAGAAATGATGTTGAAAAGGATTTAGTGTTCTAACTCCTCTGGAGTTCTCTCTAATACTAATATATGTTTGCAGTACAGACTTAGTATTCAGGAAATTATGTATAAGCTGTCCTTGTCCTAGTTTTAGGGTATGTTGTAAGATTCCATGATGTACTGTCTCAGGTCAAATCAGTATTTTTTCATTTTTGAGAACATGGTAATCTAAGGCAATCTTTTTACTCAGTCATAAAACCACACTGAAGTGAATAGTCAGCTGCAGAATACTGAAGAACACTGACACATTTTCAGATGTTTCCATTACTGCTTTATATTAAAATTGGATAAAGCATGAAGTCTAGAAAGGTTCAAGGCATGGAGGAATTGTGAAACAGTAGTACTGTGTGGAAAAGGCACGCATTTGCTTGTCCTCCGTAATTCAGTTTTCTTCTGCAGCTGATGGACATCCCCCATCTGAAGGAGGTTAAGGCCGCAGGACAGCCTGACAGAAAAAGATTCCTTTTCACAAATTCAGGGGAACTCCATATGAATTCACAGATTTGCCTGAGCATGTCAAACTGCTGGATCCAGACTTTATATATGTTAGCAGGAGTTGGCAGTCTATAGCAGGATTGGATAACACAAGGACCACAAACAGTCTGTTTTAGATAATAATCTTGGGAATGTTGCTTCTAGTAACCTACTTGGGGCATTCAGCTTGTTTCTTGAATTCATCCTATTTTGTCAAAACCTTTTACCGTTCGTTCTTATGTTTTAATGATGTTTCTTATGCTTTGGACAGAAGTTTAATTTATAAACTTTTCAAATGCAATAGCAAAACTAAAACTGAAAAACTTAACTTCTTTTCATGCTTTAAAAGGGTATGATTTCAGTCTCCTTTTTTGGCTGAAATTGTGTTTTGTTCGGATAGTAGTTTTTAAGCCAAAGCTATATAATAGCATAATTCCCACTATTTATTAATCAGGCATTGCCAAATGCATATACAATGGAAGTCGCTCTAGCCATATGAATTTTCTAAACTCAGAATAAATGCTGGTTGTCACTGATGCAGGTACAGAATTCAGAGTGCTTCTTAAAAATCAGTCACTGTGATTCGTCAAGACCACTTCTGTCAGTTTAATATTGGAAAAATGGTTCTGTCTGCAAGAAAAATTATTACCTTAGGTTTACAGTGGTATACATATGCCAGCCTTCCGTGAAGGGCATATGCAGGGCAAGTGCATTTCCAGTGTTTATCAAATCACTTGGCTAGCTGCAGCATACATGTCCTGACTACCTGGTGGTCGGCGTAAGTTAAAAATCTATTTGTAGTTCCTCAACTAAATGTAACTACAATTTGTCTTTCCTTTAACCACTGTAGTGTTTGTGCAGATGAGATCAGTTTTCAACTAGACATAGGAAAAATGAGTAATACTCTCCTAATCTTTGTCACTGTTTGTACCGTGGAGGTACTGTAATCATAGTTTGCAGGCATTTGTAATAGTTTTTGAGTAATGTGTATGGAGGATTAGTGCTGCAATTCAGTGTTTATGGCATCTGAATTGACTCCCTCCTGCTGAGGTCATTTCTCTGCTTAAAACTGTCAGTTTCAGTATCTAAGTGTTTCATTCACGGGTAGAATTGTTAACCTGGCTGGACTTGAGTACAGACATGAAGGATTTAGGCTATGACCTGCTTGGTTGCAGAGGCAGAGCCACAGGCTGGATGGTACCTCTGTCTTCTCAGGCATAGCAAGAAGCAGACAGCCTGATGGTGTTGGCCAGAACTCCTCTGCAGGACTCTCTTCCTGTGGGAACCTAATACCAGAACTTATAATGGCTCAGGATTTGCTTGAACCCAGATGTCCGACATTCAGACTGGATGCAGTCCAGACTGTCAAGGTTCTTTCTGCACATCTGGCAAACCCGGTTACAGTTTGGTTTGTGTTTGCAATACTATTTAAGCAGCAGTGTACCAGTAAATAATTTATTTTCTAGTAAAATCTCAAACTCCAAGTAACAAGAAGGCTTTGTGAGAGGAATTTGATACCAGCATCTTCCAGGTGAATATAGACCCTGATTCTACCTTCTTGAGTAAATAATTGAGTTCATAATGAAAAATACCACTGAAGAGGAACACTTACTGTTAGAGTCACTATGTCAGGAATGTGTAATTGAAAGCCGCAAAGTGTTCATATATTTTCAAAATTTATAATAGGGTTATGTTTGGAAAACACTGTTCTTTCTGATGTATTATACAGGATTTTTTATTTTGTAAGTTTTATGTTGTTACTGAAATCCGGTTATTCCAGGAGTGAAGAACAGCAGGCATTTGATGTACAAAACAGCAGCAGGAAGAGAGCCCTGACTGAGTATGATGGCAAGCCCTGATCATAGAAACAGCTTTAGGATATTTAGAGCAGATATGAAACAAAGTGGTCTTGGGGATGATTATTGATATCTCATCAGAGGAAAAAAGAACCCCCTTAAAAAAAGACTCACTTATCGTACTGGCTTTACAGATTAAAGTTATGATAGAAATTTGTGATTCTTCAATTCAGGATCTGAATGCAGCAGTTCCTGCTTCCAGTCTCCTACCTGATGAATAGGTCTTTCTCCCAGTGTAGAATGTTCATACTTCCAGAATATTCTAGATAGCAAGTATAGGTGTAAGAGACTTGTCAGGGCTTATTCCTCCATATTTCTATGTCTGAAAGGATCCCAAACCTGATTTTTCTGCTAAAGTTCGGTTTTAATTGCTGAAGGTTCAGGAAATTGCATAGTTGGCCTGAAATCTCCCCTTTCTTCCATAAACCACTTCCTGTTCAGAAGAAGCTGAGTTCACAAATGTGAAAGTTATGGGAATAGAATATCTAGTATTCTGCACTGCAGTATGAGGAGAAAAATGCTCATTTATTATGAAGAATGAGGTCTAGTGCACAGACTGCAACAACTCAGATTTCCCAGATTTGTGGCAAGACCTTTTAAAGAATAAATACTTTCTAGATAATGTATCCTAAGTTAATAATTTGATTTTATTAACTAGCTCAGTTTTGGAATTTAAAGCATCTAGATATAAAATGCTGAATGGCTTCCCTTGAATAGATGTTCTAAAATTAATCTTTCATGCTATTTTTCTTTGATGCAGTATCTGCCTTTAAGCACCTACTGGTGTGACGTCATAGAGGGGTATTGGTCTCACCATTTCAGCAAAGCCATTTTGGCTCATCACTTTGATGGATATGAATCATGTAGTTTTGGAACATCTCTATTTGGAACATCTATATCACCTAAAGAGATTATTTGTCATATACCAAGAGTATCTCTTGCTTTCTTCCCCAAATGATGGGAAAGAACTTCAGAAATAGGGCGATGATATTTTTATTATTTTCTTATTTGTTGCTCATAGGTGCTTACTCCTGCTCCCACTAAAATCAGTGGAGGAGAGCTGGCTAATAAATTGTTTTCTCTGTTGGCTTATAGTTGTGGATTTCTTCACAGAGACAGATCATAATAAAATGTTTTTTAAAGTTAAACTTTTTGATAGGACTTTTGTATTTTCTTTCACAAGTTTTTATTTTCTTATTTTCTTCTTTAAGCATGGAGTCATTGCTACAGAAGATGAAGAGTATTTTATTGAGCCTTTAAGGAATATAACAGAAGATTCTAGTAACTTTAATTATGAGAATGGTCATCCTCATGTTATATACAAAAAATCTGCAATGCATCAGCAACACCTCTATGATCACAGTCATTGTGGAGTCTCAGGTAAATGAATATGAGTGTCATGCCTTTTAAAAAAATTATAACTTAAAGTGTATTTTAAAATCTTGCTTGGTTCACATGTAAGACACAGCAGAGAATGTAGCAATGGGAATCCTCCTTTTGTGTGATGCAATATGCCCTGTTGAAAAGTAGTTTTGCTCTTTACTCGGATTCAGATTGAGAGTATAGTGTCTTTCAAAAACTGAGGCACTGGGAGCATGTCTTGTTTGTGCCTTTGTTGTGTAGAGTGGTAGGCTGGTAGGTAGTGCACAGACTTCTTCAGAAAGTCTTGAATGAGCTTCCTTCCCCAACTGGAAAGCATGATTGAGTGACTAAGTGTTACATCTCAATGTTAAGTAAGTGTTCCATCTCATTTGAGGAAACTTGACATGCCACATGGATTAGTGGTTCAATTGGAACTGGAGTCCACATCTTTCTTGTTTACAGAGGTTTCTGGTGTTTTGTTCAGTGAGTTAGCGTTATTCCACAATAATCAACTATGTGATTTACAGGTGTCTTATAGAAAGGATTATATATTTATATAGAGGAAGCTGATGAGGCCTTCTGTAGACCGGTGAAAGTAGCCTCATAGTCACAGGCCCTGGTTCTTATGAGAGACTTCAACCATGCTGATATTTGCTGGAAAGGCCGCAGAGCCAGACACACACAGTCCAGGAGGTTCCTCAGAACCCTTATGGTAACTTCCTGACTCAGGTGCTGGAGGAGCCGAGAATGAGTGTTGCTGGACCTGTACAAATGAACGAAGTATAGCTGCAGAAGTGAGGATTGGAGTCAGTCTTGGCTGCAGTGACCATGAGATTGTGGAGTTCAGGATCCTGCATGGAACAAGCAGGGCAATAAGTAGCAATAAAATCTTGGATTTTAGGAGAACTAACTTTGGCCTCTTCATAGACCTACTTGGTGGCATGCCATGGATTAGGGCTCTAGAAGGTAGGAAAGTCCAAAAGAGCTGGTTAATATTCAAGCACCATTTGCTCCAAGCTCAACATTGGTGCATCCCTTTAAGTAAGAATTCGAGCAAAGGAAGGCAGAAGACCTGCATGGATGAGCAAGGAGCTTCTGGAAAAACTCAAATGGAAGAAGGAAGTTTAGAGAATGTGGAAAAAGGGACTAGACACTTTGGAGGAATATAGGAATGTTGTCAGTGAATTCAGGGATGAAACGAGGCAGGGTAAGGCCTACTTTGATTAAATCAGGCAAGTGATGTCAAAGACAACAAAAAGGGCTTCTTCAAGTAGATCAGTAGCAAAACAAAGACCAGGGAAAATGTGGGCCCACTGCTGAACGAGGAGGTTGCCCTGGTGACGAAAGATACAGAGAAGGCGGAATTACTGAATGCTACCTTTGCTCCGGCCTTTACTGCCAAGACTGACCCTCAGGGATCCAGTCCCTGGAGGTAAGAGAAAGTCTGGAGGAAGGAAGACTCTCTTTTACTCGAGGAGGATTGGGTTAGAGATCATTTCAGCAAGCTGGGCTC
>NW_010405174.1:9586-19924 GCF_000710305.1 Buceros rhinoceros silvestris | reverse complement strand
TAAAAAAATATTTATAAGATTATATATTACATAATATTCTAGATAGAATAGACTTTGATTCTCTACCTTCTGTGTGGTAGTTTGTATTTGCGGTACACTGCCTTCTCGATGCCAATAAACTTTAATGAAACGATTATTTAATACTGCTTCTGTACTTGATATAGCTTTCTTTGCTTCTTCATGTGTGGCAAACTGAATAAGGGCACCTTCTGGATCACCTTGATATGCAACCTAAGATTTAAAAAACAGAAGAACAAGACTTAATGTATGTAGGATTTCAACTGTCTTGATTATTTCAAAATCACTATTTTCAAAGCTCAGAAGCTTAAAATTTAATACCTTAACAGTCAAACAGTATTTCTAATTGCAAACATGACTTGTTTGAAAGACAAGAGGAAGCATCACTGAAGTAAAGACAATTGCTACAAAAAGTAAAGGGGTCTGTTAAAAAATGTCCTATATAGTATCAGAGCTCATTTTGGTTTTCCTCCTTTGAGCACTAACATAGTATTTTAGTCACCTCCAATGGAGAAAATTATATCTTTTGGAAGAAGAGCATGTTATCTACCGGCATATCTGTGTCTCTATACACATTCCCACTCAATTTTACTTGCCTTACTGAATCACACCCCCCTGCTACTACAACCATATTCTTAGGTAAACTATGGCAAGGCTTAAGAAATATTTAAGAGCAATTAAGAAGATATTTAAATTCCCTCAGACAAGTACAGGAAGCTTTTTCTGTACTGTATCAGTCAAAAGTATTACACTTTCTCATTCAACCGCTCAGTGCAAACACAAAAGCATACATAAAAACACAAGCTTGCATCTGAAACTGGCCTTTGATAACGAAGCATGATGAAAGATCAGCTGAGTTAGCTTAGGGACTGGATACGAAATACTAGTGCACATATGGCCTGCAATATGTAACATCAACCTAAGTTAGGCCCTAGTTCTCTGCATCACCTTTCTCTAATTGTTTCCCTATTTCTGTTTAGAAATGTGGGTCACTCAAAGACACCATTATAAGAGACACCATTGTAAGAGACAAATCCCCACTGCTACGGGACTGGAAAGCCATCACAGGAACTGCTTCCTAGATGAGAAATACAGGTGTTCTGTATTTACAATTTATCTCAAAAAGTACAGAGGATTTACAATATCCCATCCAACCTTGAGTAAAGGAATGAAGGAAAAAACACGTCCAACCAAATTTCAATATTTTAACCAATATATCTTAAAAGTCTTACCCCTGAGGAAAACATTTGTTCAAAATCTAAAAGACCAGAACATATTGTTTCTGCTTCCTCAACGATAATCCATTAAAAATAATGAGATCATGCTTAAGAAACAAGTTGGTAAAACAATGAGAACAGTTTCAGGGAAATCAGTTAAAAAACAACTGGAGTCCTTTCACTACCAACATCTACCATTACATCAAAACATACTGCCTTCTCTTTGACTCTTACCTGCAAGTTGACTAAGTTTCCAAACTTGCTGAAGTGCTCATTAAGTTTGCTGATATTGTTAAGTTCTGGGGGAATTTTTCTCAATTCAAGTTTTGTATTTTCATTTCCAAACTGCACCTTCTTCTGGAAACCTGGACTATTTGTTCTGTTAAAATTTTGCCTGCAACAAATAAAAACCAAGCCAGAAATCCATAGCAAGCTAGCAAACACAATGCTAAATTGTATATGCTTACACAGGAGCATGTGTGCATGAGGCACAGAAAGATCTGCAGACTTAAAAGAAAGGCAATTTTAGAAAAGTGTAGAAGAGTACAGCACTCAGGCCTATACACCTGCAGTTTTCCCCACTGACACTCTTAGCATACCCCAGCACATAAATCTGTGTGATAACTCACAATAATTTGTGTCAGTAAGCCCCGACTTCCACCTTGTTTCTCTCCAAAAACTGTTTCTCGGCTATTCCACGGAGTGTCCCCCATAACATTTCAAACAACTACTGCTTCCAGGCTCTCCTCAGTCCCAGTAATCTCTTAAAATTCCATCCAACCTTTTGTCACCCCAGGTACATCTGGACACTAAGCACTGCACTCTGTATTTACTGTCAGTAACATACCTGGCAACTCAAACCAAAATAGCAATGATACAATCCACATTTCAAAACTAAAATCAGTCATCTCTAAGAGCTATCACTGTAGGTCCTCTGTGTCTTAGATCATTCCAGCTTTGAGGGAGCAGATCTTGTTTTCATTCAAAGAAAGTTCAGCTATCTCTATACTGCCTTTGAGAGAAGACAGTCAAATACAGATCACTCCATGGCGCGATTTATTTTAGTACACTCAGCTTACTCAGTTTAACTTGCTTGCATGTTATAGAAATCTATACATGTTTCAGATTACAGAAAAGAGCTCCACAGAATTCCCACTATTAATCAAGAGAACCTTTTGTGAATGATCACTCACTTGTCAAACCAAGTCTTCTTTGTAGGAACTCCACCATCCCCTGCACCAATTGTTCTTTTCCTGGATTCAGCATCTACCACTATTCTCATACTACTTTTATTGGGAGGTTTTTCTGTAAACAGATGAAAACATTTTACAGCATTTTTTGTATTTGCTGTGTAAATACAAATTAAAGGTAATAAAATAAAAAGCTATTCTGCTCACATTGACTTTGCATTGAAAAGCACGATTGTTTATTTTTAAATTACTGTGATCCTTGTTAAAAATTCATCAAATTCTGGTCACAGACTTTTCTTCTTAACTATCAACCGATGTTGTGACAGATCAAAATAGCTAATAGCTTTCATTTTGTCACAGTAACATCACACATAAGCAAAACAAAAGTAGTATGACAGAAGGCATGTGCCTTAAGATGACTGCACCCCCAGACTCACAATGTCCCATACAATACTCTGAGGCCCACATCATTTCACCCACACCTCCATTCTACTATCAGATGGCACACACAAAAATGCTCATGATAGGAAAATGTACAGTACTCTGTAGTGCTAACACTTAGGAGCAAGATTTAGGGATGGGGTAGGAAGGGAGTGGCTCTTGCTGAAGAACAGGAATCATACTGGGGGACTCCTCATTGAAAATATACCAACAGAAACATAAAATTAAATACAAAAACATACAAATGCAAACAAAATCATGTTAAAAAGATTGGTTTTATCCCTTTCCCTTCTCATTTTGTGTGCTGCTGCTGCTTCTTCTCAGGGCCACAGGAACTATAAGATTACTTTTGCATAACTGTCTGCTACCAGATAAAAATTACTCCCTCCTCTCTGCAGCAAACATCATCCTAATATTCTGTAACAGAAACATTAACATTTTTCTGTATAAAAGATGCCCGAAGTGATCTGTTACTACAGGCAAGTGTAAACCGTGCAATACTCTAGTAAAAGATTTCATTTTAACCTGTAAAAATGCACACACAGAGCATAATTTCCTATTCAATTAAACCTCTCAATTCGAGAAGATTTTTAAAAAGCGTGATGTTTTCCAGTATTACATTCTATGAAAACTGCCACAATCTGCATTAGTGTAAGAAACCAGTTAAGCTAAAGTATAGCTTTGAGAGCGTACCTCTGGGTGGTAGATCCATATCACCTGATGTGAGTCCTATCAAATTTGGTCTTTGGGCATGTACTCTATGTCTATACATAGGTCTTGAAGTATTTGTTATACTTGGAGCTTCTGGATTATAGCCATCTGTGTCATACGTTTCTGGTAACAAAGAAATTGTCTAATTAAAATAAATTCAGTTAAAACCCTGAAGGTTTCGAACAAAATATTTAATTTAATTACAAGATACATTTACAATGGAAGAGTTGTACAACTATTCTAAACACTGCCATGCCAAGTCTTCTGCTTAAACACAATGAAAAGATTATTCCATAGTCAAGATACACATTTCACAAACAAATTTTACTTCTGTCCTTAATGAAGTTAGAGAAAAGGAGTGTTACGTTACTGTCACAGACTAAATGATACAAACTTATTCTCCTAAAATATTAAATTTTAATCTCTAAGAAGTATATATAATATGAATCAACGTTATTCTATTTAGCAAACCTTGTGGGCAAAGCCTCAGTACTACACCTGCTGTAAAAAGAGAGGGTGGAGCAGGAGGCGGCTGGTGGTGAATACCGGTCGTAACAACAGTAGGAACTGAACTAGTTGCTGAGTTTGGAGGGGCATCCATGCCAGCAGGCTGCAATGGGGGAAGTGGAGGGGGTGGTCCTGTCAAAACCGAAAGAGAACCCTGCATTATTACCCACTAGACTGACATTACACTCAACGCATATGGAAATTGATCTTCAAATGTTTTTAAGGCTGTTTAAGTCCAAGCATGTGAGAAAGCACGTATACAGACATGATGCTTTACCTTTCATTCATATGAAACCATCTCCACCACCAAATGACTCAAAAGTTCGATAAAAGCATTTGAATAGTTTAACATTTCTCACCTTCTTTAAGTGAAATTTAATTGCTAACCTGTATTTATCTTCACCAAGGAGAGATCTTTAAAGCCCTATAAAAGCCACCTCAAAGAAACAAATTCTATTACTGTATAAAATATTGTATGATGACAATAACTAACTTGACTGAAATTACCCAAGAAGAAACCTAAAATTCTGTTGGAAAGTCAGATAGATTCTTCTGAAAACAGAGGAGGTTTTTTTGTTTTGTTTTTACAAAAAGTAATGTCATACTTTAAAGGCTGAGCTGTGAAGCCTGACCTTCAACTTAATTTTGCAAAACCAAGTTTTAGAAAAAGATAGAAAGTCACATATTTGGATTTTCCACAGATCTAGAAACATCACATCAGACAGAATGGACCACCCAGCAATACAGTTACTCCTCATACTAAGTAAAATAAATACATTGAGACCTTACTTAAATATACTATCAATTGGAAATGAAAACAGTTTAAGAAACTTCCAAGCAATATCAAATATCAACTAGTCTTGAATAATTTTATGAAGTAAGGCACCTAAGTAAATGAAGAGAGAAAGGAATAACCACATAAAACTAATGCAACAGTTTTTAAACCACACAAGGGAACTGAATACTGAACTGCTATTTTATAAATGAGACAGGCACGAAAAGCCTTCATGTAATTTTTAGTGCCTGAGCCAAAATACTTTCCAATGAAAAAGTACACAAGCTGAAAAAATTTTCTGTCTTAGTTACTTCATAAGCTTAGTTTCAAAATTAACTGCAAATGACATTCACAGACATAAACGTGACGTGGCTATGAATTGTCTTTTATTTTATTATTACAAATGAAATGCCAAATATCTGCTGTTTCCAGGATTTTTCTCTTCTTCTCTAACACTAATCAGTTTCAGACACCTTCTACAAAACTCAAGAAAGTGACTTTTGCCATGACATGCTTTTGCTTAAACACAGTTAAAAGTATTATTCCCTATTCAAGAATCACATTCAACATCCAAATTTTGCAACAATCAACTTTGAAACAATTACATAAAAACCAATCATTTTGGGGTGAGCCGAGCCACGCCATAATAGAGTATGATACAAACTTTCTAAAATATAGCTTGTTTTTATAAAACAGCTTTTTGCACTCCATTAAACCCAAGTAACATCCAGGCTCTTCCACTAAAAAAATGGGGTTTTATCTTTTTTAACTACCTGTAACAGGTGGGAGGCTAGGTGGTAGGGGGCCTGGTGGTGGTACTGGAGGTCTAAGGTTAACAGGAGGAGGACTCAGAATTGGTGGAGGGGGAGGAAGTCCAGGAGGAGGTGGTCCTTCAACAACAGGGGGTTGTGCTGGAAAAGGCAGAATGCCAGGAAGATTCACATCTTCTACCACGACTGGATCACTTCCATGATCAAAAGGGCACATGTCTCCTCTCATACAGAAACCCTTTTCTGAAACATAAAAACAGAAAGAACTGCTGTTAGTATTCAACAGCTGTAGCTTGATTCAGAGTAAAGATGAGACATTCTACATGTAATCCAGTAGTTTGCAAACTAACAGCTTCACATACCAGCATAAATTTGTATTAGAAAATGAAATTGACCATTCAACTTGATTTTAACAGTCAGCACATGGAAAGATTACTGCAACATTCTAGCAGAATAAATACAGGAGTTCAATTTTTCAAGAAAAATTAATTCTGCACTGAATTGCAACAAATCAGGAAAGCAAATAGTGAAGTGCTTAAGTAAAAAGAATAGATACTGAGATTGAGAAACTGATATTAAAGTTAGAAGTGAATATTATAAAATTAAAATATGAGCAAATTCCCAATTTTTTCCTCTTTTGCAATTATTTTAGAAAGAATTAGAATATTCTGTCGTAGTTTAATGCAATTATGTAAGAGCAAAAAATTTTGTTATTTACATACATATGTATTGTATATGTGTACGTATACATACATGTGTAAATAAGAAATACAGACTGTCCTGGTTACATGTGGTGATTATGTCCTACATACATATGAATAAAAATGAACACAGACATTCACTTCCTTTCTTTTACATGCAAAACACTGGAGCAGGTCCAGAGGAGGGCCACAAAAATTATCAAAAGGATGGAGCACCTCCCCTATGAGGACAGGTTAAGAAAGTTGGGGTTGTTCATTCTGGAGAAGAGAAGGCTCCAGGGAGACCTTTCACACTTAAGGGGGGCCTATAAGAAAGATGGTGACAATCTTTTTAGTAGGGCCTGCAGCAACAGGACAAGGGATGATGGTTTTAAACTAAAAGAGGGAAGATTTAGACTAGAAGTAAAGAAGAATTCTTTTACAGTGAGGGTGGTGAAACACTGGTACAGGTTGCTCAGAGAGGTGGTAGAAGCCCCAACCCTGGAAACATTCAAGGTCAGGTTGCTGGGAGCTCTGAGCAACCTGATCTAGCTGAAGGTGTCCCAGCTCACTGTAGGGTGGTTGGACTAGATGACCTTTAAAGGCCCCTTCCAAACCAAAACATTCTATGATTATCTGTTTAACAACAGCCCCACAAAAAACCCATCACAATTCAATACAACACGGGGAAAAGAAAATAGAAAACATCTTCCAGTACAATAGTAAGAAAGCTGAGCAGCCACTTCCTCAAAAGACAAGAGCAGTCTGTTTTGCCTCATCTTCAGGAAGAGTTATAGAACATTAAGGAAAAACAGTAGTTCTGCAGAGAGTCAAGTAGAAAATTCAGTAGTGCAGAAAGAAAGAGCAGTAAATTTGAATCACCTAGCCACTGAAGTAAGAGATAAGCTTATAAATTCAGAAGATAAAAAAAGCCATGAGAAAAGCAAATGGAAGAGGCATCTACTGAGATATTTCAGTAACAGTCAGAAACCTTGGCGGGGGTGGGGGGGGACGGGGAGAGAAACAGTGAAAATGTGAGGACAACTATTACCACAATTTTCCAACACACTACCATTTGTTTCATACCTAGAAATTGGAAATAAGCTGCTCTAGAAGTCAGATTGTTAAAGGTATCATACCTGGAAATGTTATTTCGAAATTATATTAGCCTGCACATTTTGTTCCTTCGTAAAACATATGTAGAGCTGGGAGACAACGACACAACATTCTGCAGCTCAGCTTGCATTAGAAGAAAAAAAATCAAAACAAAACTACACTTTTGAAACTTTACTTGTTCAACATTACTGCTGTGACATATACTGGCAAAGCTATTCTTCAGAAGTACAACTCTGCCAACACTTGAGAGCTCAGCCACTCATTTTCTTTACTTAAAAAAATATTTTAATCGGAGTTCTGAATGTAAACTGGCCTAGATCTTAAATACATAATTGTGGTGTACAGCAACAACAAAAAAAACCCTTAGAAAGAACTTTAGGGGGAAATATAAACTGTTCTGAGCTAACAGGTTGACTGTCTGAATTTCACTAAGACACTGCCAACTGCAACAGCCCCTTGTGTGGCTTTTGGCACAAGATGTACAAAATGGTATCTTAGGACACAGATAAGCACAAAAACCCACACAATGTTCAGAAACACCTAGACATTAAAAACAGGTTAACACAAGCCTGAGAAACTGCAGCTCTAGACCTTTCTAGTTAAAAACTATCTGTTAGGGCAGAATAAAAAAAATCATGAGGTCACTAAGGTGTTAATCATGGTCAAACTATCAAATACGGTATTTAGTTTGAACACAACATAAGACAGAAAACCTGGGTGAAACTGGATTTTTCTGGTAACTTTTTTATAAAATTATACTATTTTTCCTCTACATAAAATAATTCTAGTAATCTACACAAAAGCTAATAAAGAAAACTGCCTAAAAGCTAAGTTAACAAAAACCAAGAAAATTTGCATTCAAGAATCATGTAATAGAAAAAATACAGTATTACAGGAGATCAGGAAAAAAAAAGGAAAATTACCGCAATCTTTACAGAAAGGGGTCAATCATAGCTGCAGGAAGCAATCATAAAAAAAAAAAACCAGACTTACCATCATAATCTCTACAGCGTTTCTTTGGCAGTGGAGGTCTTCCATAGGAGTTGTGGTCCAGCTGCTCTTCATGGAACTCTGACCAGCTTTCAGTAGTGTTATTTCCATGATGGGCAGGAGCAATAACAGTAATAGTGCTGCTCAGTGTAGGGACAGGGTAGTGGCCAGATGAAATATTTGTAACAGAAGAAACTGGAGTATAATTGTTCTCTAATGGATCTGTTCTATCCATATCATACTTTGGCTTTCCCAAATCTCTTTCTGTAATTAAAAAAAGTTACATTGGATGATTCCTTTTGCACATTTTTACCAGAAGCAACCACTAACCTGCGTATCTTTATTCTACATCAATTCAACTCAAAACATAGAAACAGTAATTGAAATATTCTACAGGTTGCCCGGAGTGCTTGTAGAGTCTCCACCCTCGGAGTTATTTATAACCCAACTGGATAGGGCGCTGTAGAGCCTGCTCCAGTTTATCTGCTTTAAGAAGAGGGGTTGGACTACATGACCTTCAGAGGTCTCTTCCAATTTCAACTATCCCATGATTTTACATTCCAAAGGTTTAATGAGAAAAATAATAATCTTAAAAGTACATAGAAGCACTATGTACTTTCAGTACATGTAGTCAGCCATTGGGGTATTTTATTATTAGCTATACCCACAGTAAAGCAGAAACCCTGTTTAACTTCAAGCAGAGTACATCTTCTGCAATGCTCTAAGAACTTCAGATGGGAAGTTATTCTGAAAAACTGGAAGCAAGGAGCAAGAAAAAGGTAATCACCACTTGAAAACACTATAAAAGTTACACATCTTTAATGTTTTAAGACACTGTTATTGTTGTATCTTAATTTTATTTGCATTCAAATGCATTTATCTAACACATGCAAAGCTTTGTCATGACTGAAGAAATAATAGTGCTTGTCAGGTGTGGAATACTCCTAGACAAATACAACAGCAAAATGAACTGTTATTCTGAACACATACAAACTATTCTCTTAATTTTCTAATATTAATGTCAAATAAACAGAAAGTATCCAGATTAATACAGAAGAGTTCTGTCATGAAATAAGCTGGTAAACTCAACCCTCGTTAAAGGAACACTGGTGAAAATGTCCTAAACATGGCAGGTAAGTGTGGGTAAAACAGGCTTTTCTTAATGTGCTTAGAAAAAGAAACAAAGTTTTAACCATATGATATTGTCTATAAGATATTACCATTGCAGTTTATGTAAAATAATCCTTAAAATTAAGATTTCATCACGTTGTAAACTTTTAGCTCAACTACTGCATTCTATTTAACTTGCTTGTTCCTAAAGGTGTTTGGAAAAGGTCTGCTTTCAGATTTTTGTGAACTCTGCATTCCTACTTTAAAGGCTGAGTTACCAAAGGCCATTCTACAGAAAAGTAATACACAGGAGGCTTAAACCAGACTTGTTTTACCTCTGAACTGTCTAAGATAGAATAAAGATATAAAATTACTCACAATGCTCTTTTGCAACTTATCAGTAACAACTATTGGGGGAAAAGGTATAGTTTTCAGCTGAATAAATGGCTTTGTTTTTAAAGAAGTTTAATTTGAAAAAGTAATATACAGAAACCTTAAGTTCTACAGATGTGTGCAAATGCAAATATTTACTGTGATAATTTCAGCGACTCCCTATGACACCAAGGAGATGAAAAGACAAAAAGAACAGAGCTGAACCATTCTGCTTGACAAGTCATTTGCTATCACACAGGTAGTGTCTGCCAGTTCTACCTCCATAGATACATATTAAATTCTGTATCTTCCTAAACCAGATTCCAAGTTTCCTAGAGCTTAATGAAATGCAGTTAACTTGGATTTGTTTCTGCCTCTCTTACAACACGGCTTAAAAGTGGCCAACACAATCAAAGGTATTAGAAAAGAATGGAGGGAAAG
>NW_010405174.1:0-9555 GCF_000710305.1 Buceros rhinoceros silvestris | reverse complement strand
AAGACGGCTTAAAAGTGGACAACAGAATCAAAGGTATTAGAAAAGAATGGCGGGAAAGAGGGGAAAACAAGCACTAAAACATAATCACATAAGCCTTGTTTCCACAGAAAAGCAAGCTAAATCTGAACAAAGAATTAAGAACAGGAGAGGAAATGTTGATACATCTTTAACATAATGTTTAAGTTTAGTGTCTATATTTTGTAGGCAACATTCACCGTATTTTAGAGACCAACTGTTGGTACCTCTGCTTCGTGTTCTGCTCCGGCTTCTGCTCCGGTCTCTATCACGGTCCCGCAATCTCTCTTTGCTCCAACTTCTACTTCGACTCCTGCTGTAGCTCCGACTCCTCCCTCTTCTTCTGTTGTATCGATCCCTATAGGAATCTCTTCTGGGAGGATTTCGGTCATAATCTCTCTTCCGAGAACGTTCATCTTTTTTCCTTTCATCACGGCTTCTAAACATGTAATTTTGTAAGTTAGTTATAGGAATTATGAAGCTATAATTTAAACCCTTAACTACCATTAAAAACCTAAAGAAATGGCAATAGAAAATTAGAGGAAAGCTACAAATGGAATCTAACTATGACCCTTCTTTTCTTCTCACAAGAATTTTATTACTCTTTTATTTGGTTTATGCATTTTAGTTTTACCGCCCATTTTAAAACCTATGTAATAGTCTGTTTCTGCCTAATACTGCACATTCCCCAAGTCAGAAACACCAAAAACGTAAGTCACTTACAGGAAGGCTTCTAAATTACAGTTATCACAATTTAATCTCAACACTGAGTAGAGTAACTGTTGTAATATAAACCACAAATCTAACACAAAAATGAATCATAAAACTCAAATGCAATAGTTGTCCACAACGTAGAGACAGTTTACACTTTCATTTACATAACTCACCATTTAACTACATATGCATAAAAGCAATAGAAGTCTTATTTTTTGGCTTATTATGTGAACATACCAGAAGAAAATACTTAATTTAGTAACACCGTAAAAATCCAAATCCATCTGATTACTGATATAACACAAGAGGTTAAGCACAATGTATTACCTGGTATCTCTGTAGCGAGAACTTGACTGAGGAGGGCTATGATTTATTCTTCTAGAAAATTTTTTCTCTCGCTCTTCCTCTTTAACTATCTGAATTTAAAATGTAAACATTAGATCAAACCATGAATAAACTACAATGGAGACTTCTGCACAATCAAATAAAACCAAAAACCCCAAAACGCTGAGCAAAGTTAGCAGCTGAACTGAAACAACGTTTCTCCACCTAATGTAATTACAGAATCTTCGTAACATACTACATTTCTATTTCTAGGAATATTCAAAGCATGGGTTGGGAGAAAATAAAGCAAAAGAAGCCATCCTTATTGTGTTGCACACAGTACATCTGCTTTTGCTATGCAGGTGGACAAAAATCCATACTAAGGTGCAGTGACAGATCTGGGAAGACATGAATATTCCATGATCAACGTAGTCAGGTCTTTTCTTCTTCAACAGGTTAGCTCTTTCAGATCACGGTTAAACACTTTCACGTAGCCAAGCCTAGGCTGCCATTGAAAAGACAAACCTATTCTTCTGGCTCAAAGAACAACATAAACACTTGCATTGGAGTAAGGACATTATGTGGATCAAGCAGCTGGAAGAACCAGGACTGGCATTTAGTCTAGGACCAAGCAAATGTAAATAAAGTTACTGAGTAATGAAGCAGCTGCAGTACAACTTGCGATAGTTCTTTGATCAGGATTACTGTTGTAGTTACGCTGCCCTTTAATTCAGCATAAATCCAGGCTGTCAGAAGATTCATGCACCTTTGGAGCACCCACTTACATTTTGAAAACTTGTGCAGCAGCACTCAACATACTAAGCATGAATCTTCTGACATTTTAATGCTGTAGTCGAAGTTTTATGATGATTATTAACAACAAATAAACATGATGAAGCTGAACCACATAAACAAACTACAGGAATGAGGAAAGAAGCCATACATTCAAAATAAAATCAACACATACCTCTTCTTTTTTTGTCTCTTTTTCTTGGTGCTGAAAAAATTCTACTTTCAGGCTTCCTGATGATGGCTGTTCTGGTGGAGGTAGATAGCTTTTTGTATTCACAGCATCAAACAGTTTTTCCACAAATATCTGAGTTTCTAAAAGTAAAGAGTGTACAAATACCCATTATTCAAAACTGTTGTTAACATTTCCTTGAAAAATAAATATGCCTAAACTGGCATTACTCAAAAAGGTAAAACAATGAAGAGTTTGTTGGTTTTTTTTTTAAATACTCTGCTGCTAATTTTATATGTATGTCACTAACGACAATGCTTCACTAAGGGTTTCCATCCTTAAATTATTTAATGTCTCGTAATAAAACATCTAGAAGAATATTTCTGGAATATATACAAAGCTCCTAATACTCCTAATTTTGGCAATAACACTTAACATCTGTAGTTTTCTTCCAGGAATACCACAGACACAAAACATATTCCTCATATATGCATATTGTACATGCACCTGTTTTTTAAAACAAATTACTTCAAAAAAATTGAACAACATACTTAAACATAACAAAGCTAATGAAGAGATACATGCATGATTCTATGGTAAGATTGGCTGAATTAAACAAGATAGACTTTTCATTCAAGGTTAATTGTTATGACAAAGACCATACCTTTCTGAAGAAATACATCTAGCTGATCAACACACAATGCTTTCAGTTCCTTTTCACTTTTATCCTTCTTTACCAAAGCCAGAACATATTTAGCTAGGGCAGATGGATCTGCATCACATCTGCAAAAAATTTAAAAATAAAAATAAAAATAGAAGCAGTTAAATTACAAAGTTACTGTCTGAAACTGGTACTACTAATATACAGAGAGCACCAAAACACTTCCTGCCAAAGTAACCGGAAAACACTCAGGCATATTTTTTAAGGCAGAGTCCAGATATGTAAGATTGCTAAGTATCGCCTTTCTTTTCTGGAGAAAAGCAGTGGCCTACAATATCTCCAAGCCATACTGCATGCAGCAAACTAGAATGAACTATTCAGAACGTAACAGCTTCAACTGCAAAATGGTCTTAAAAACAATTACAAATACAACAAATATTTCCATACTTTCCGAATGACGAAATCAGTAATTGAGTGTAATACTGAGTGACTGTTAACAGGGAATAGTCAGACTACCTAGTTACAAATGAATACAGTGATACAGCAAGAAGTGATCTACGCTAAAAAGAATTCTGGACTCTGAGACACTATTCCTCTTCAGTATATTTTTAAAGAATCTTATTACTACCTATATATAAACACCATGAAAAGCAGAGTAACTGAAAGAATCTTCAATTAAAAACTAAGGATAAAGTGTTCATATAATACTATCCCAGAAATCTTCATAGGAGGTACACACAAAGAAGGAAAATTCAAGGAATCATTATCCATTTTAGATACCCAAATTCAATCTAAAATTAAGCATGGAGTACTTCAGTGTAGAAGCTGATAGTCTCACGCACATCAACAAAGAGCTTTGAACAGAGTAAGTTGCATATCCACATTAAGCAGAACATTATTTAATATAACTGATATAATTTTATTATGTTTCACATCTACAGTGAACTCTGTAGTGGCGTTATAGAGTAAAACCTGCCAAAGCAAGTGAGAACGCTGCAGAAAACTGTTTCACGCTTCATAATTCAGTAACTAAAGAAATGGTGAGACAATGGTTTATCAGGCAGAACAAGAGCATTTCTTAAACCATTTAATTCCATTATTTAGCACAATCCAAAGGAAGACCTCAGATCCTACAAAACCAGGCAGGATTTAACACATGCACACTAGTCATGGGATATAGACAGCTAGCTTGTTTGGGTGCTGATTAATACTAGTGTTTTAAAGAATTACAAGAGGGAAAAAAACACACTGATGCATCCTAACTGTACAATCCTTCCAGGAAAAATAACTGAGAAATAAGTAAAATAAAACTGTTGTCAGAGTTGTGCTGAATGAGTATCACATAAATACTATTCTAGCATAGAAGTTCACCAGTCACAATGAAGCAATAAAACAGCAGTTCCGAATCTCTTCCACAGTAAAACAAATGAAATTTGAATGCTGAAGCTTAATTACAAATCTTGAATGTTGATCATTTAAATGAAATGTGTTTTAGACACCAGGCAGAAGAAACCAAATACATCACCATATTATGCTACCCAATTCCTTCCCCCAAAGAAACTATGTACTGCACAGCAAGCAACATCCTCCATGCAAACATATCCACTAAAGCAAAGAATGCAGATCTGTTGGCCATCCTCAGGAGATCCTCTGGATAGCCTAGGCCCAGCACAGAGTGCTCTGAAGTTAAAGGTCTGAGATTCAAACAGAAGTCAGCATCCTCTAGAGAGCAGGCAATAGCAGAATTTCATGCTGTAAAAGCAACTTGAGCTGCTAGGGGACGTACCACAGTACTTGTGTTAGTCTGCATTATTTATAGATACAGGAGATGAGAATTCACAATCAGTCTACATTCCAGAAGAACCTGCACACACTAAACGAACAAAATGTAAATATATACTGCTAATTGAAAGCCAGGCTTCACACCAACTGAAAATTCTTCAGAAATGTTTTCCTTCAACTATCACATCTGGTTCAGATTCAACAATTCTTTATGCAGAAGAAAATGCTCTCCAAGCACCAAGTCATCTTGGAAGCAGGCACATAACCTCCTATGGTGAGAGTGGTAGGACTGCATGGTCTGCCTCTTTCACCCTGCTAGTACCTGATCACATCATCCAAACAGATTATCTGAAAGCCCAATGTCGACCAGAGTGTTCATACAGGCTGCAATGAGGGTTCTCACCCAGTACAGCCCCCAAGAAGTGCTAAGGCCATATTTCATAACTTCTCAATGCTCAAATTTGCAAAATTGTTTCTTAATGCAACTTCAGCACTGCAGGAGATTGGCAGTCCTCTCCCAGTTTCAGACTGAATTATGCCTTGGAAAAATCAGTGTGCTATTTTCATGCTTCCTATAGTCATAAGAGGAAAACAACTGGGAGGGGGGTGGTACACGACAATTTTCACATTATAATCCTCAATTTTTTTTCATTCTTCTTTCTATTCTCCAAAATAATCATTTAGAAAATAACACAGAATTTTTTTAGTTCCATTTCCACAAATTCGGTTCTCATCTGATAATATGAACAGTCAGTTGTCACAATTCAAGAACTGCTACAACTAATTAAATGATGACATTTAATTTATGGGGGGTGAGAGTGAGCATGGAAGGCAAAAACCCAAGAGTCAATCTAGAATGTAAAAATGCCATTGCTGTTAGCTACTGCAATGCTCCAGCTCCTTGGTAGCGTCTATACAACAACCTCGTAGTTAGTTTAAAGTAATGTCACTCTCACAAGCAGTGTAGAAAATGGAAAGTCTTGTCTAGAAAGTCACCTAGACTCCAAAACCTGTTAACAAACCAACCATCCACCACCCAAAACCCAAAGAAAACCTTTTTAAAAATAATGGATAATTAGTGCTTTCACCCATCTCTGCTAAGATTTTGGAAATCTTAGCAATACTAACAACCCCTGAATGACCTCAGAATTTTAATCCATTCACCCAACTCCAAGATAGTCTCAAAAAAATATCCTCAATAAAAATGTACATAAATGCACTTCTAATTTCCAGTACAGGGGGTCACTTTCTCCTGCAGTACTGTCTCAGCATTTATCACTCTGAATGCAATACAACCACATATGAACAATATAACAGTCGTACTGAACTCTTATTAATACTTCTATACGTAAGTGTAGAAATTCCCCTGCACACAACAGGAAGAACTTACACACTTTCAAGTTAAAACTCTGTATTATTTTGGCTATTCAACAAATACTATTTTTTGAGAAATACTAACAGACAAATTACTTCAAATTGATGTTAATTAAGCATATAATGAATACAATGCATTTTGTGGTTACAGTGAGATGGATAAAATGTTTTTGTAAATTGACAGTATGATTTTAAGTGATTTTTCACTTTTTAAAATTAAACTGCAAATTACATTTAAACAGCTGAAGACTGACTTCCTTTTCTGCGTACTGACTTGAAACAGAAGTCTCCTCTTCTGCACCTGTTGTTCAAAGCTTGGAAAAAAACCCCTACAAATTGATGTTTTCTCCACACTATTATGAAGACCACGCTTGTTTCTGTAGCTTTTATTTTAGATAGATTTAACAAGGTTAGAGTCTGATCTTTTGCTTTGCAGACTCTTATAAAATGTTCCCTCCCCCCCCCTTTTTTTTTTAAAGATGACGCAAAAATTAAATTGCTAACAACCTGAAGTGGTGAAAGAATAACTGGCCTCATGAAGTAAAGAAATTCAAGCTTTACATAAGTATTTAAACAGGACGTCTGCCTGAAAAATTCTGATCTTTGGAGTTATTAGAGTTCTAGATATTATCGGTAATGGTTTTGTTTGGGAAGAGCTGCTTTTTTTAAAATCAATTCCTTTCTACTTTTTCATTCAAACTGAAATGTTGTGCATAAATTCTCCATCCTTCGGTTTAGTCAAAATCTGCTGGTTAGGATTACAGGGGCCTCGAATTTTTCTCATAAACAAGTTCTATGTTCTCTAGTTTGACAATATTTTCTTTACAGAATAGAAGCCTTTCTAGGTGAATACAATGCAATATGCTTGCTGTATCATTGTTGTGCATATAAGGGGTTTTCACCCATTTTGAGCTAGCTTTATCATTTTTCTAAATCTCTGTGTTATATTTATGCTCCTATAGTCAACATTGTTCTATGAAGTGATGTCATCAGCAAAATACACTGTGTACCACAAGGACTTATCATACAGTATATATCATATATATGATACATATATATCATTCTTGCATATTACAAGATTAATAGAGAAAGGTCCTTAACTAACAATTCAGAAAAAATGAGAAAAATTAGAACACCTACACATTTCAAATAGTCTAAGTTGCCTTCAAAGTTAAAAATAAATTTATATTTCAATTCTGGTGTTCACTGAATGATATACATTTCAAGTTGTTAGACACAGGTTTGAATCCTTAGCTTGAATATGGTGTGGTACATCATAGACCTGAGCATGAATGGAATCTATGTGTTGAAAGCGTGACAGAAGTTGAGGCATAACTTCATTCTTATGCGAAAATTTGGCTACTAGAAAAAAAAATTCACCTGCATTAAAACATGTAAAACAGCATTTCTCAACTTTGAATCTCATATCTACATTCCCTCAACTTTCTGTAGGCATGTGCTGAAAGCTGTAACATGCATCAATAATCACATAAATTTCTCCTCCTGTTTTATTTCATGTTTTCTTAAACAAAAAACCCCCACAAGTTTGCACAAGTACCTGAACTTATTCCCATTGTAGCCAGTTCATCCCAGTGTCTGCTATGACTAAACACCACAGCATTCTGAATATATGACCCCACTTTCTGCATATATGAACCTAACTATTAATGCTAAATGTTTTTACCTGAAGTAATTTTTTGCAGGGTCTGTATTCTATCAGTCAAAGAATACGCACTGTCTTCAGCTCTATATTAAACAAAGGAGATTGCTTTTGTAATCCTGCTTTAATAGACAATATTAAACATACAGGCATAGATGGAAAATTACTCTTGCTAGAGCTCTGTGTGTTCCTCAGGGAATAATCTGGATACCTCCAACTGCTAACCACCAGAGAAAACCTTCAAAAAGTAAAGTAACACCAAACCACAAATTCTGTTCAATTGCAAGAGCAAGAGTTCACAACTGCAACAAAACTCACAGAGAAGATGAAAATCCTTTGTTCCTGATCTCACACATTTTTTTCAGTCATTACTTGAAATTACCACTTCAAACAAAGAAAACAAAGCAGAAGAGGAAAGCTGAAGTTGTTATAGTAATTTAAGCCTTAAACATATTTTCCTTTTTTAAAATAACGATTGTTTGAGAAAGGGAAAGTAACTTGGCTGAAAATAACTCATTTCTAAGTCTTTTTTTTTACTTGGATAATTTGCAATTTATTAACTACTGCTCAAGCTATCCATTTCCAATACTCAGATTTACATATTTTTAAATATAAAATACTAAATGTGTTCTGAGAACCCACTTTAATTTTTATTATCTCCATGCAATTACAGGCATCAGGCTTAACTTACAAATAAAGTGGATATAGAATACATATTATAAAGCTGTTTGCAAAAAAATGTTACTGGTATAGCTGTTATAAGCAACAGAGCTTATACTGATTTAAACTTTGCCAAAATAGATAACAATAATTTAAAAAGGCAGATAGGCTCAATCGGCAAAATACCTCTGTACATAAATATTGCAGTAGAACTGTTTTAAAATATATTGAATAGCAGCATACAGGAAATACCTCTCAAGCCGTAAGAAAAAATAAACACAAACTTTTAATACAATAAGGACATATTTTGCTAGATTAGTGCCTAAAAATCTGGTTAACCATCAGTACAAAAATACATATTTACATGAAAGACAAAACTTGCTATTTGAGAATTTTTAACATTAAAGGTATTGAAAGGGAAGGCTGCCCTGAAAGTCTCTGTTGGACTAAATATTCCTATCAACTCAGTCCTTAGTCTATCAACTAAAAACTTAGGGCATGTCACCCCAACGGAGCTTTGAACTCTTCACCAAGGAAGTATCAAATATAAGGCTACTAGGATTCCTGTCCTAATACATCAACAGCAAACAAACAAACAAAAAAAAAGCCAAACAAAAAACCAAAAAAACCAAACCCAAACCACCTGATGAATTCTTAAACCAAGAGAAGTAGGAATAAATAAATGCAGTATTTGGTGAAGACGTAGTACTATGGTGCTGTAGTATACACTACAGAAATCAGTTTAGCAAGAGAATAATCCTTTATTTTGCTAAAAATCTCACCGGCATGGCAAAACAAACTGATGCTCAAATTTTACAGTTACTAGACAACAACTCAACCATTACCTAGAAAACGGATTTGATTTTTTTAGGCTTATTGACAATATAACTTAATTTACACATTTCTACATGCCTTTTCTATGGGGAAAAAAAATTCTAGTATTCCAAACTCTACCCTTCGCTGAAAATGTTTGGAAAACGTATGCAAATTCCCAAAGGGAGATACACATAAGTAGTGTTTAGCCATAGGGTACATAACCTTTTCATCACGAAAAAAAAGAAAAAATTCCCAGGCTGCAGCTGTCATGTTGTAATATGACAGCTTCCTCAAAATGAACACTGTTACTCAAGAGAAAAACTGTTCTTGGGTGGAAGGAGAGGACTGCAGACAGAAAAGAAACTTCCATAAAGTTTCCTTGTAAGGAAAACACTGCTTGTTCATTGCAGCTATATTTCATCTCCTTTATTTGAAGCTAATGCTTGATCCTCATTCTAGACTTCATTATAGATACAGCTAGTGTGCAGACACTACTTTTGTTAAGATGGTAAAAAAAAAATTACATGGGAGTGGGGGGTGCTCCTCATTTTTAAAAAATTAATCATAGAATCATAGAATCATCTGGTT
>NW_010405173.1:8421-10171 GCF_000710305.1 Buceros rhinoceros silvestris | reverse complement strand
ATACTTCTATGGAATTCCCATTAATACCACACTAAGATAGTGGACTACCACTGAAAATTAAATATTTTTTCTTGTTTATTTTATTTCTCAACTGCAACAGAAACTTAGTATTCAAAAATGTTTAATAATAATAATTTAAAGAATGGTGGTTGGCTCTTGGTACGTTGTGAATATTCAGATACTCTTATTTACATAAATAGTGATCTTCATAGGCTAAATTTACAGCAGCACTGACAGTCTGGTGCCCACTTGTGGCTGTAGAGTGCTAATGATAAACATGAATTTAATTTTTTTTGCCTCGTCTTCCTTTTTTGTTTCGGTTTGGTTTGTGTTTTACGGAAAAATAGTACCTTTATTCTTCATAAGTAAATTGTCCATTATCACCACCAGGTTGGCCAAATAATATTTCCACAGATATGCACTCAGTTTTGAGTATAGTTTTGATTTTTGGTTCCAAAGTACTTATTTAATTTATTCTTCTTGCCATAAATATTTTCAGATTTCACTGACACTAATGTTTTCAGAAAGCCGGCTTCCACTCCTACATATATATTTTCAGAAGTGCTCTAAATTTACTCTTTTGAGGATCACCCAATAGAGAAAGAATGGGACAGTTCCATCTCAAACGTCCTGGCTAAATATCAGAATTCAAACTGTGAATATTAAAAATTGATCATGATAATGAAAAAGAGTCTGCAGAAGAAAAAGAACTGTTTAACTACAGAAACACAATAGGAAGCAGCATTTAGCTGAAACAGAAGTTGCATTTACATGGCAATGTTTATCCCCAAGAACTAGACATTCAGTTATACTGAAGTAAATAATCAAAACATAACTGGGGTGACAAGATGGCTTGTTATTAACTGAGAAATTCAGTGGAGGGATTCTCATTGCTGTATTCTACCTCAACAGACCTTTTCACCAGTTTCTCTTGTTACCACCTTGAGCATCTTCTCCTTTAAAATAGATCATTTGCTTGCAAACAATATCTCCATAGTATGAAATGGACAAATGTGTAAGAACTGTTCATGTCAGGGGAGGTATAGAATACTACTCTTTGGAAAGAACTGGGTCTCAGTCATCAGAAAAGGTTCAACTGTGCCATTCCTTCAATGACTAGTTGATAGCATATTCTCCCCCAGTATTAATGGCATGTGATCCAGAAAGAGCAAGCTATAAACCTGTAAATTTAAAAACTGAAGTTCTTACGTATTTCTGAATCTTTATGAGTTGAACTGAAATTTTCTAATTTAAAAATAAATAAAGAAAGAAATATCTAGAAGCAAATGTTTAGGAAATTCAAGAATATATGTCAATAATTGATTTTTTTTATCTTCCTTGATCAGCACATGCTGGAAACAAAAAAGACAAAAGATAGATTTGTGGATGACAATTAGAATGATTCTGACCATTATTTCCAGAACAGCTTCCTTTCCTCTAAGTACTGGAAGTTTAATTGCTTACTTTGTCTAAACTGTTTGTCACTGGTATAGAGCTAATCTTAATTTGCAAATCCACTTTTCAGACAGTTTTCAGATTTGATGTCTTCGGAGAGCAGATTATAGAATCAAATAAATTAATTTGCATTTTAAATGTACTTCTTGCTCATTATAATTTGCTCCATGTTAGTAGTACCATATTTACTAGTGACAGGTAAACTGTAGGCAGCTCTGCACGTATTTAGTACTCTTTCTCAGTAAGGAAAAGAATGATCTCCTTTACCCCCCCCCCCCCCCACTTGACTTTTTTT
>NW_010405173.1:422-8387 GCF_000710305.1 Buceros rhinoceros silvestris | reverse complement strand
TTCTCTGTTTTCCCCCCCCCCCCCTCTTTTTTCTATTTCTTATAGTATAGTATACAAATTTCAGCTATATTTTCATGATCAGATGACATACATTACTAGCAATCTTATACAATTCTACTGCTGAAAGAGCTTGTGAGGACAAAGCATATTTAAAAGAATATCTATTTTATCAATATAAGTTTATGAAACCAGAACAATA
This sequence comes from Buceros rhinoceros silvestris, assembly GCF_000710305.1. Taxonomy (NCBI): domain Eukaryota; kingdom Metazoa; phylum Chordata; class Aves; order Bucerotiformes; family Bucerotidae; genus Buceros; species Buceros rhinoceros. Next base: position 8,188 of record NW_010405173.1, on the reverse strand, counting down.
AATAAATCATCTGTATTGAATGTTGATAAACCATTATAAACTTTTTTTACTTCAGTTTAGCAAGTCAGATCTTGTGTCTGACACAAGCTATGCAGTTTGTTATTCTCAAAGAATTTGAGAAAATAAATTACAGAAAGAATCATAGATTAGGTTTGATTGGGAGGGACCTTAAAGATCATGAAGTTTCACTCACCCTGCCACTTCCAGGGACACTTTGCTCCAGATCAAAGCCCCATCGAACCTGTCCTTGAATGTCACTATCACTATAAAGTGAGCGTATGTGACCACGAGTTGTAATACCACAGTTAAGTTCAGGCAGGATTTTTCATTTCAGTACAGCTCCTAAGATCTCTTACCTATACTCCAAGTATGCAATTTCTTGTCCATGCTGTGATGAAGACAAAATTTAACTGAGAAAATATTAGAGTGTTTTAAACTCTATCTGAGTTGCAGTCTTCCTCTAAAAGAGTGGGATGGGGTTCATCATGGGATATGAGGGGAAGACTGGGAATAAGTGAGCTGAAATGTTGGTGGATATAGCCTGAGTTTTATTTCTTTCCAATAGACTGTGTTACAAACATACATAAAAAAATGTGTTGGCATTTTGAAAATGCTGCTGAATTCAAGGAGTTGTCATCTAGATGGCACCATTCCATGCACTTTTGTTGGTTATGAGAAATGAACCAAAATCATGGTGTTGACCCAGTGCTCTTTCTACTACCTTTTACTAAGCAGAATTATTCAAATCTTGCCAAGAATGATTACTTTTCTACTTGACTATAGAATGGCTTTCCTTTCCTGAGTTTTGCTGTTTCAAACAATCTTGGGGACACTTTCATCACCAGACAAAGATAATGGTAATTGTATAAAGCCTCAGAGCGAATTTCTGTTACATAAAGTAGATGGGTTTTTTTCATGCTTTTTAATGGAAGTATTTTGTCAAATGGCAGCTTCAGTAAGAACTCAAAAAATCCATAGATGATGTATCATGTGTGACAGCCTTTATGTAGTAATGTATCCTTCACAGCAGAAAGGAATTCCACAAGTGCCACCACTTATTACAATTGTCACAGTTCATAGAACTTATAGTTGGAGGGAGCTTCTGGGTCATTTGGTGCAAGACTCAACACATGCATTAGATTTCCTCATGTAATGTGTATCATCACCTCTTTGAGAACATCCAGTGGAGCTTTAGTGACTTCCTTCTTGGTATGCATTAACTCACTGATAACTTGAATTTCTTCTGTCAAGATACTATTTTTTGACATGATTCCAAATTTAAGCTTCCAGCTTCCTGAGCAATTCCGCACCCGTCCCCCCCTTTTTTGTTTGTTTTCTGTTAATAAACATCTATGGTGAAATAAATGAACATCCATATATGCTTCCTAAATCAGAAACATTAAGCCTAGCGGGACACAATCAAATAGCTTCATAGCAAATGGGGCTGCAGAACAATTCAAGACTGTGGCTTCTCAAAATTCTGTATGTTGTCTATCACTTTCATTGGCAGGACCTGTGAGGACAATGTCAGTTGGCAACAAAACCATGTTTCACAAAGTTCTTTTACAACTGGCATACGATAAAACAGGTCAGAGAGTCTTGCCTGCTAAAATGGAATTCACAGTAAGAGTTACTTCTACACTGGAAAATTGGTGTACAGAAGGGCCTTTGTTTAACAACAGATGAGAAACAGCCAGGATGTCTGACAGCTGCTCGGGTTTTTCCAGATTTGTAATATGTTGTGCCAAGACCTTCTAAGATAAACAGCTGTTGAATTGACCAGTTCACCATCACGTTTCCTTGGTATTTAACTTTGATGTATTTTCTTCCTGGCACTTTTTCAAGCATTTTCTACAGTAATATTTTAGGAAATATACCATGTTAACCTTTCTTCATTTTTACATCTTTTCTAACTTGTTCTTGTCCTTTTGTGGAAGAAGTTTTCCTTCTTTCTTTCTGTCTTTTTGTCTTTTGTTTTGTATTTGTTTATAGCAGAATTTTCTGCTATATTCAGTGGCAGATATTTCATTATTTCGCAATTTGCCTTTATTTAGTGTAAAAGTCATACATGTACCTTGATACAAGGCAAGAGATTTCTGAGGAGGGATCTCTGCAAATTTCATCATTTCATGGGACACATATTCAACAGAGAAAATCAAGACTTTTTCACAGTTATAGGAGGTTCTGAAAAAGTAGAATCCTGTACTGGGATGGAAAGTGCCACTCAACAGGGAACTGATGAATATTTCCTTGGTAGGAAATCACAGCCAGGCAGGCACTTTTTTCCCTAATTGCTTACATGAGGGGTTTCCTTTACACATCACTGGGCTGGACTCCAATCAGGAGACCAAATTGTGGGGAAGATATTACCATATTTTAACCTTTTTAAGAGATAAAAAATGGTTATGTGATAAAAAAAAGTGTTATGTTCATGTGACCCTCTTAAGGATAGCTGAGTCCTTTCCAAAGCATGAGTCTATTCCTATTTCAAAACCAACCTCATACTGGTGGTATAGTTTCCTAACTTTGTTTTGAGAAATGGCTGATCTGGTTTTGCTGACACAGAAAAAAGGTCAGCCTGAGGCAGGCAGTCAGCTTGACAATTTTTACCTCAACTGCTGAAGTCTGACCAAGGTAGGCCTGGATATTTTAATGGAAAGCATTAGATAGCCTTAATTATATCAGAATATGCTCTCTATGAACAAGAACTAATCCATTGGCCAGTGCTGGGTATGCTTTGACATCTATGCTATCAACATAAACATTTAATCCTCCAGAATCTCCTCAAAGATTCATAATTAACTCAGTAAAATACTTTAAACATAATTTCAAAGTAGATGACATCTCTTTAGAAATGCTGCTGCAAGATATTATACAGGAAAATAATGCACTAACATAAGCAAAACCAAATGACTCTTGATTGATTCTTAACATTTCTGTCATAAGAAGAGTTGATTTAATTAATGTACTTTATTAAATAAGGTGAAATACAGCTGGGTTAGGATATTGAGACAGCACTAGCAAGATGTACGCTGCTTAAACACAGAGTTTTAAGGATCGAGGCTAGATTATCTTTCTGCCAAGATGATATATTAGTGATCAAAGCTGACATTGACAGCTATGGGAAAGAGGTAATACACTTAGACATCTTACAGTGAAAGATGTGAGCAAAAGGCTCCTCTGTCTCCCCTGCCTGCCAGTTTCTGCTGAAGGGCATTTAAAGTCTTTTCCCCTGTTGTTATACTTGCTGGTGTAAAGGAATTCCAAACATGGACTCTGTGGTCTTTCTCCTTGCTGTCCCAGAACTGTAAAGGGATGCTACATTCAGTCTTCTCATTCACTGTACGTTTGTTTGAATATCAGCCAAAGTACTAATCTACTGTCAGGTGTAAATCCCACAGGATTACTTTGGTCAGTCTGGTTTTATATTAAATTTGAATGCAGGCTGCTGGACTGGAGAAAATCAGGCATATATATACAATTTAGTGTCCCTGCAATACTTTTCTGTTATTTCAGAGTAGAAAGTGATAGCGGTACTTTTGGCAAACAGTTGCAATTGAGGTTGCTACTCTGCTTCCTTAGAAAAATTTGTATGCCGGGTTATATAAGTTACATGTATATTATTCTATACATATCTCTTTCTCATCTTTAGAAAGTGTTATCAGGGATTTTTGCTCTTTTTAAAACAAAACAAAGTTTGAAATACTGAAATAATAATTTCCCTCTTGTGAAAGTAGAGGGAAATTCATTTTGCCCTACCGTGAAAACCATTTAAATGTCACATATTCAAGAGTTTAACTGGAATCATTTTTATGCATGAGTCTTATTCAAGATGCAACCACAAAAAAAGGAGAGCAAAAATATATGTTTGCGTGTGTCTATGTATATCTGTAAATGTGTGCGTATTGGTGTTCAAATAAATAGCATATGCTAGGTTTTACTTTCAATGCACACATGGGAACCTCAAGTGAGAAGGGAAGTTCTACAGGACAAGATTAATAAGGTACTAAACAGTATAGAGAGTTGTTTGCTGATGGAAATGGAGTTAAGGGCATATTTCCCGTAGAGAGGTGAATGAGGTGTGGAAAGATTATGAAGAGGTAAGTACCATATATAGCAGTGGAAATGAAGTTTACGACTTAAGTAGTATGCAGAAAAGGCACAAGGAAGTAGGGATGAGGTGGGAGGCCAAAGCACAAATTCACTCCAAATTCAGAGCAGGGTTTCAGATCAAGTCTCTGTTTCCTCGGGCAAATTCACTCTCTCCCAGATTGCTGAGTATTCTTGGAGAGAAATTCTTTAACCTTTGCTGTCAACTGATCCCCATTTGAGGACACTGAGCAAGACAAAAAGGGCTAGAAGGTCTTTAGCTTAACTGTTGGGATGGTAACTTGGGAGAGGAAACCCCTGTAGTCAAAGATCCTGATCAAGGTTATAGTGTCACTTCACACAGAAGAATGCAACTCTGAGAGTACACACTAGAAGTATCCACACCAGAGTAGCCTGGTGTGTGGTGGGTAGGACATTCCTGGGAGATAATACTCTAATTCATTTATCAGTAAGATGCCAAACATAATTTGTATTTCATAACTCAGCGCATTCAAAGAATTACCTCACAGCTAAAACTGCAATTAAATTCAGGTCACATTTATCAACAGGAAACCAGGTAAGTGTTTTTCAAGAGATATCAAATGAATATAAATAAAAATATAGTGTGTTTTCTTGTTCTAAAGTGAAAAAACCCCACAAAATCAAAACCCACCACATCACCGTCATTCTCAAGAAGGAATACCACTGCTTTCAAGTCACAGATTTAGTTACACCTGTGTAGAGTCAGAGTTGTCAAGTGAGACCTTCAGACTAATCCCTGGCTTGACAAAGAAATAGATTATTTTTTCTTAAGGGAATCCAAAAGAGGATTTAACAGTGTTAAAAAATAGGGAATATTTCAAGCAAAGTTAGCAAGTGTAGATACCTGTAAAGAATGCAGTTACTAAGTGTAGCATTTGCCATGAGGTCCTAAGCAGTTGACTTTTTTAGTGTTTGGTAGTTTGACTATACAAGTACCTTGGTACACAGGTAGATCTCGGATATTTTACACACAATTTCCATGCAAAGACGCAGATTGTGAGCCTATAAAAGGCATCTAATGCCAGCCTTCTTTCCTTACCAAGGCAGTGGCTGTATCTCAGTGCAGAAGTTCCCTATGACAGTGATACCTTGATACCTTAGCAATTTCACTGAGTGGTTTGAGGTACCGGACTGGAAGGAGCTCTTCAGATCAATCAGGACAGGGGTTTAATCCTAGATGTGTCTGTAGAGAAGAAAAACCATTCCTGCCAAAGTTGTTCATCTGTACATGCTTCTTCCTTAAATAAAAAGATCAGCGGGTTGGGCAGTGTTAGAAAAGGAACCCAATGTTTTTCACTGCAGTGAGGTTTGTTTTGCCTAATAAGAGTCTCCATGCCAGCTCATACATGCCACATAACTTGGACGCAGGGACCTGGCAAAGCTAAACTCATAGGCCCCCTTTGATTCAAGGCTGACTGGTTTGTGTTTCTCTCTCCTCAAAGGCAGACATGCATTCATGAGAGCTTTTCTCACATCAGTGGCAGAGGTACTAAGATACAGTCAGCAGCCCTGGAGAGGCTGGTTTCAGTGCTCAGCTACACACTAAGATTGTCTTGATTAAGTTCTGGCATTGACTCAACATAGCATGGAAACCACTGAAGAAAGGTAGTAAGTAGCTCTCCTGTAGCAAACTTCTTCAAGTCCTCGTCTCATGGGAAGTTCATTTATTTTTACAGTGGGAAGATAATGTCATACTGCTTCCAAGAACATACTTCAGTCTCAATATTCCAAAATGAGTACCTTTGCTTTTCTGCACCATCACCTTTTCAGCTTTCTCCAGATGAGGAATCTATTACTGCAGTCTGAAAATAGCAGTATTTTCAAAATACAGGGCTTGTAGTCCGGAATGAATGAAATCTTTATGTCCCAACAAAAGTTACAATAGAGATTTACATTTCCCATTGAAAATTCTTGCTTTTAAAGCTCTTGACAGGTTTCTTATGGGCAAGCAAGCTACAGCCAGACACTGTCATCTCAGACAATCATTGCAGATATGTCAAGATAGCGTCTTTGTGGTAAGATTCCCAGCAGGCCAGGTGTATTCCTCTGAATCTGACTAGTGTTATCCCATCTGTGGGGGCATCTTACCACTTGCTCTTGACTGGAGCAAATCATCAAAACTCTGTCCTGTTCAATGTTTTGCTTTTTTAATTGCTTAGTGGACAGGATCAAAATCAAAAGGACAAGTCCTGCTTAGTATCTTCCTCAATGACATAGACAGCAAGACTGAGTGCACCCTCAGCAAGTTTGCAGATGACTCCAAGCTGAATGGTGCACATGACACACCTGAGGGGAGGGATGCCATCCAGAGGGTCCTGGACAAGCTGTAGAAGTAGACCTGTGTGAACCTCATGAGGTTCAACGAAGGTAAGGTCCTGCACCTGGGTCAGGGCAATCTTCCATATCCATACAGGGTGGGGGGATGATGTGATTGAGAGCAGCCCTGCAAAGAGGGACTTGGGGGTACTTGTGGATGAAAAGCTAAACATGTGGGCTCACAGCCCAGAAAGCAAATCATATCCTGGGCTGCCTTAAAAGAAGAATGTCAGCAGGTTGAGGGAGGGGATTCTTCACTTCTACTCCACTCTGGTGAGACCTCACCTGGAGTACTGTGTCCAGCTCTGGAGTCCTGAGCACTAGAAGGACATGTACCTGTTGGAGTGGATCCAGAGGAGAGACACAGAAATGATGAGAGGGTTGGAGCACCTCTGCTATGAGAACAGACTGAGGAGAGTTGGGCTCGTTCAGTCTGGAGAAGAGAAGACTCTGGAGAAACCTTATAGCAGCCTTCTAGTACTTAAAAGGGGCCTATAAGAAACACAGAGACAGTCTTTTTTGCAACAGGACAAAGGGTGATGATTTTAAGCTAAAAGAAGGGAAATTTATATTAAAGGAACAGAAATTTTTTTTTATGATGAGGGTGATGAAACACTGCGACAGATTGCCCAGAGAGATGGTAGATGCCCCATCCCTGGAAACATTCAAAGTCAGGTTGGATGGGGCTCTGGGCAACCTGATCTAGTTGATGTCCCTGCTCACTGCAGGGGGATTGGACTAGATGACCTTTAAAGGTCCCTTCCAACCCAAAACATTCTATCATTGTATGATTACAGAATTCCAGTGTCCAGCATGTTCAGTTTTGATTCTCACGTTGTGGTCCCCTGTTTCGTTCTTCTTTCCTTATTCCTGGGCTCTGAAGAATAAGCCTGCTGTTAGACTATGTTATTAGCTTTCCCCTCTGGTTTTTCTTTTCCTTTGGCCTATGCTAGTACAGCACGTATTTTCTGACTCATCCTGTCCTTAACCACTGGATATGACTTACCACATCTTGATTAAGAGCATCGGTCACTGCCAATAACTTTAGCAATGAGATTGGAGAGCAACTGGGAGTTTTCAGATTAATTTGTTTCAGAGTCTTATGAAGACATGATAATATAACAAAATGTATCTCCAGGCCATGATGTCAATACAAAGCTAAAGGTTATCACCATACCTTTAATTTATAAAGTTGTCCAAGAAATCACACCTATTACCATCTATTTTAAAGAGCAGACGACTGCAAAGAGAGGTATTTAATATAAAACATACAAAAAGCAGAAGTAAAGACAAAAAACTAATTATGATTTCAGACAATT
>NW_010405173.1:0-292 GCF_000710305.1 Buceros rhinoceros silvestris | reverse complement strand
GGACCTTCCCTCACATTTCATTGCTCATGCAGAAATTGATGTGTTGCATTTATGCAAGAAAGAAAGAAGGAAGAGTTCCAGCATTATTGTTCTTCTGGAACTACTGAGATCTCTGCAGCATTTTATCATTTTACCAAGACTGAAGCTGGCAGAGTTAAGAACTTCTATAAATATTAGTTTAGCAATTACTTTACAGAGGTGAAGTTCAATGTCAATATGCACTGTTAGGTATAAATAACCTCTTTAAAAAACTCCAGAAACTTTCAATATAAGGGGAAATTAACATTTTTTT
>NW_010405172.1:45536-59427 GCF_000710305.1 Buceros rhinoceros silvestris | reverse complement strand
AAAGAGTGAATAGTTTCAAGACAATTACAAGTAACATGATTTAATACTGTACTCTGCTTCTTGGTATACTTGGTCTGAGCTATCTGTCAGTCTACTGTAAAAGCCAGCCAGGAATTCTTCAAGCCCTACCGAAGCTAGAAATACTGGCCAGAAATATGTGCCATATCACAGCTCAGTCTCCCAGAAGTATGATGCTGGACTTCCACAGCCAGGAAAATAAAAGGTGCAAAGGACAATAAAAAATGGACTTATTTAATAATGTTGGAATGCATCAGATCAAATGAAGCCAAGTGCTCTTAATCCTCTAGGACTGTGGTCTGACAAATACACTTCATTTAGACACTCAAGTACCCGTGAGTCAAACCAGTCTGGAAGATTCGGCCATGTGACTGCTGGATGCTATTCAATTAGCATGAGGCAATGATTTTCAGTCCTCTGCAACGCAGGCAGCCTTCTCCTTTAGAGAGCCAGACAGTTTTACCTTGGATTAAATTTATCGATTTTTCCACTCTGTATAAATAACAGTGTCATCAGGCTATTTCAGATGAGTTCACCACTGACCACAGTATTAATGGATTTTGCTAATTTTTCAAAGCACTCATAAAATACAAAACAATAGTGTCTAACAATTGGTGTAACTGGAGAGGCAGCTTCTGCAGTACATCTAGATCCAAGAAAAATGTGTTGACACAGACACGTCCTTACGAAGTTTGGGATTTATATTTACTAACTGTACAGCACAGTATCTCCAGCCACAGTCAGTCCTATTCATTACAGCGAGCCTACCAGTTGCAGTAAGCCCTGCTCCCTGGAGAAGGGTTCAGGAGGAATAAGTATCCCTCAAAGAAACCACACCTCCTTGCTGTGTAATTCAGGACTCGGACCTTCATTAATTCTAGTCAATATGCCATGATGCCACATACAAACCTAACAAATCAGGAAACAACAAGGAGCAAATCCCAACTCTTCATCTTGGATCAGGACAAAATTAGGAGCAAACCCTCATTCTTCATCTTGGCTCAGCTGCAGGCATGCAGATGCCCACTCTCAAAGCCAGGATACCTGCTATAAGATCGTGGTTTTCAGCCACCTTATTTCCAATCAGCAGCAATGCTCACCTACCCAAATAGCACATTTACCTAGTTACAGTGACAACATGCCCTGAAACCTGTCTCTGACTGGAATCAGGAAAGTTCTTAAGGTGATTTCGAGTGCAAACATATTGGAGGAACTGATTCTGAAAGAAATGTAAAGCAGGATTTTTATATTAATTTAAAGGAGAAGATGAGAAGACTCTTTTACAAGCTCATTTTGACACCATACTGTACTCTGTATACTATACATTTTGACACCACTCAGACTGTGGCCATGATGCATGTTTGTAATATGTCTTTCCAAGATAGTGAAGTTCACTACTTCCACGTCTGTGCTAATTGATCAGACTGACTGAATCCAAGCTTTGACTAACACCAAAGCTCTGTATAACGAGGGTATTCAATGCTCTTCATTCTGCAGCAATAAAATTTGCTCCCAAAATTCACCCTTTGGCTTTCAATTATGTTTCACAATCTAAGATATTTTAAAGCAGGTATCTATTCTGTAGTATTAGGATTTTTAAGCAAAAACCTTTAAATGGGAAAAAAGTTGTATCCTATCAGTACCTGAAACATATTTAAAAAAATAAATCTCATATTTATGTAAATACCATATTCAGTTATATTGGTTACATGAATATGTGACACACACTGATTTTTGTAAAGCTTTTGTCACCATCTCTCTGGACATTTTCATAAGTCAGGAAAACCAAGTGTGTTTGTCTAGCCCTACTAGATGAAAACACTCCAGGAAGTCATACAGAGGGTAGTTTACAATGGCTTGTTTTTAAAATGGAGGACTATATCAAGTAGGATTTTGGTGGTATTCATAATAATGAAGTGGAGGCTATGACTGCTTTCCAAAACCACAGAGAGCATCAAGCCAGGGAACACAGGGATTCAAAGTTATCCTGACAACTCAGAGATGTACTGAAGAAGACAGGAGATGATTCAAACAGGACCCAAGTGGTAGGCATTATGATTAGACAGGAATAACCAACTGGACATATACACAGCACAGAAGCACCAGCTTACATACTAATTCTGCTGAAGACGTTCTAGAAGAGTGCTGGACATGAGCCATCAGTATCATGCTCTTGTACAAAAGACGAGCATCATACTGATGCATGTAGAAGGTGTAACAGGCTGCAGAATATGTGACCTTCTTCAGGTATATGCACCAAGAAGGTCTCAAAGAACCACAAGAATAGAGCCCCGCAAAGCATGACCAGAGACCAGACTTCATGAACTAGAGCTGCTCAACCTAAAAGATAACAGAAGAGAGACTTCTGCTCTCCATACCTACAGTGACCCCAAGTACCATGACGACACACAAGTAAGTTTGAATGGTAATGCTGTTAACTATTTCGCTGCCCAATGTCTTGATGCTGTTTTTGAAGTCCTTGCTTCACAATCCCAACACGCCTTCCCTTTCCTGACAGCTATCGCTCCTATTCCTAGTCACTCCCATGACTTTGTTCCCGACAATTTCTTTATTCATATAAGGCAATGAGCTTGAAGCAAGAGCAGAATAATTATTTGGTATCTCCCACCCTGGTGTTAAGTTCCTCTAAACTCAGTTAATCACAAAGAACCTCTGGCAGCTCACGATTTGCAAGCAAGGTACACCAAAGTAATATGCGATTTCACATTCTGCTTTTGAAGACAAGCTATTAAATTCACATATTGTACTACTATAATCAAGAATAGTTAATTAAGCTGTTCCCCTGAGACAAATTTTTATCATTCTGCACCAGCCATACATCACCTTTATAGGACTCAGACTGTGGCCATGATGCATGTTCGTAATCTCTCTTTCCAAATTAATCTGTCACCATTTGTAAACTCAAAGTGGATCCAGTACATGTTGTCTTGCTGGTAACTGGGCCAAGTCTGGGGACATGATACTAGAAGGTGAGTGATGCTGGAGCACCACTTCACAAAAGGGTTTAAAGGGAAAGCTGAATTATAAATCCCTTCACGGTTCGTCACCCAACAGGAGACAAAAGACTTTGTTTAGTGCTTTGTATTTGCATTGGTTTTGTTTCCTTAAGTGAACTCAGCTTTATGTTCTATGCCACCACCATAAAATCAATTTAATAACTTACATTCTCATAGTAATCATCAACATATATAATTCAGGAGTCATAAATACAGGCCATAAAACCAGGGAGATCTGTAGTGCCAGATTATTAAAAACATTAACATATGATAAGAATCTAAGTAAAAACTTATTATGAGCAAAAATCCCCAACAATTTTCTATTACCCTACCTGAGCTTAAGGACAGGCTAATGCAATGCTTTTCTAGAAAAAAGCTTCAAACACAGCAGTGACAGGACCTAGATTTGAATCTCCTGTGTTTTAAGCACTCACTGACATACGATAAAAAAAAAAAAAAAAAAGACATCACTATTTGGCTATATGACTTAATTGTAAGAGAAGAGCTTTCTGAAATAAAAGTGAATGAAGTGAAAAACTTGGCCAAGTTTTCCAGACTGGTGCAGGGATCCTTAATCGGGAATGCTCTGATACTACACTGTGAGAATCTGCTAATATTTACCCTCTGGCAAATAAGGAGCACAGAAGATAGAGTGGTGGAGAGAAGATGTGTCATCTCATCAGTTGTGGATGCACACCATCAAGTCAAACCAAGCCTTCCATATTTCCATTTGACCATTTTTATTCAGGTTTTCTAAAAGGCAAACCAATGAGGTTGATGTGAATTGGCTATTTTCACACCCTCACAATTGTATGGACAATTTTAAGGAAATACGACAAAGGAGGTGGTTTAACACAGGACTACTGGATCCCCAGCTCCATCAAGACTCCATTGAACTGGCCCTGGAAAAGCCCCGTCTATGGACAAAAGGAGAAGCACATAAAGGCACTTATTTTTTTAATGAAGATAGGAAAATAATCTACAGTGTGTTTTATTTAAGTGAAAATTCAAGTACAGCCAGAAGAACAGCTTCCAAAACACAACCAAGCCCACAAGGAATATGCAAGTCCACTCGATGAGCCTTTGAACTGGCTGGTAGTGCTCGGGCCTTTTATGTGTTTTTCCCATTTAACAGTCAGATTGTTTAGATAAACTCATACTTTTACACAGCAAGACAGAATGGTGTATTTAGGGATTTTAAGTAGAGGAAAATTCTTTCATGCTAATTGTGAAGCGAAGGTATGCCAAACTTTAACTAAAGAAACATGTTCTAACACTGAGAAACTTTTATAATTAATCCTTGCCTTAGATCATCTCAGAAAGACTTATGAGTCTAATTAACATCCGTTGAGAAATTGCTCATGTTTCTGAAAATCGCTGAAACTAGGAACTGGGTAACAGACAATCTGTATCCTTTCCATCCCATGACCAATTTATGGCTAAGCCCTGACTCACCGCACTAAGTCTGAAAATGCTTCTCAGCATTAACAACAGCTCACTGCAGGCACAGGCGAAGCAACGGACACTGTCATGCAGGGGAAAATATCCCCTCCAAACTCCACCTCTTTAAAACGAGGATGAAGACAATGCATTGCTAAAATTTTTTTTTTGTTGTTAGTTTTTTGTTTGTTTTTTTCTGGGTGGGGGCTATTTTAGAAGAGCACTGGAGCTATTCTTAGCAGAGATACAGTGTGAAGGCTGTGGCTAGCAAAGGCTTGGCCAGTGGCCAGCCCTGGCTGCGTTTGCTGTGAGGCTGAGCAATGCCTTCAGCTTGGTAAAAGAAAAAAAAAAAACAAGAAGAGGATGCAGAAAACTCAATACACAACCAGCTAAGCACAAGCTGTACTTTGGAGAGATGTGCCACTGTCTCCTCACATCTGCTGTCACCGCTTCTTCAGCGCTGCCCAAGCCCTGTTTCTTGCTGAATGTTTTCCCTAGGAAGGAAATGTCCGTAAACATCACTGCAGAGACAGCCTTCCCATACAGATGGTAATCTTTGGAAAAGCTGGGCAGGACGGAGTGACTTGGAAGGCCAGGGGATGTCCAGAAGCAACAAATCCCACAAATATACAAGCTATTAAACTTGTGCATTCAGCCAAGCCCTTATAAAAAATAAAGCACTTTTTGACCTTGACTCACTCTTAGAGACTATGAAGTAACTTGAAGCCAGTTATTTCAGAGTCCCATCAGTCAGGGAAGGACTTCCTACGTTTAGCTCAGGTATGCTTGTGAAAGCAACATGCTCTCCAAGTGTCAGAAGAGGGCAATCAGGCAAACCCGTGTTTCACCGGCAGAAGCACAACATGACCAGCACCTTTCCAACCCTGAAATCATCCCCTGGTTTCCACCACGCCTAACAGTAAAATCTGTCCCTCCTTTTTCTCTCACAGCAACTTCATTTCTCCGAATGGCTAAAGGAAAAAAGAAAGCCAGAGGAAAAGGGCAGCTTGACAGCACGCTCCCTCCTAATCCCATCCAAACTGTCCCCTCATTGTCAGGGCAGTACATCATGCTCTGGTGACACCATGCCCTTACTCTCCCTAGCACCTACCTTTTGTTTAATACCTCAGGCTTTGTAAACTTCTTCCCCGGTCACTCCCCTGGAAGTACGTGGATTTTGGAATAAAAATGCTGGACTGGATGAAGTTTTGGGGAAGAACTGGTAATACATGAGCCCCTTTTTGCTGTGTTTGCAGGCAGAGCAGCTGCTTCTCATTCCCAACTGCTGCCTCCAGGTGCTGCTGTAATACAAACTACATTTAAATATATATATATATATATCTCCACACAACACGCTATTACAACATTTGTACCTTATTAAAAAGCATTGGGTTCATGTTCCCATGCACAGGCTACCCAGCAGCTTGTTTATTTTATTTCAAGCCACCTGCCTTTGATGCTGTCCCACGGAAAGATTAAGTATTAGATAAGGCAGCTTGCAGAGGGATGCACCCAGTGCAGTTTGTGCAGATTGAGTGTAGGAGATGAAAAAAAGCTGCGTTCGAACTCTAATACTGCTTCTTGCAGGAGCAAGGAGCAAATTTAAGGCCAAAATAATGGTTTTCTTCTGGTGAGGACAAACACAAGACTGTTCAGTAAGCTGCGTACTAGCTTAGTTCAGTATTTCTTTGTTATCCGTGTAAACTAGTGCTTTGCATAAAAAAATTATTCATGTGTACAGGAGATTTATTTTATAACATACCTAATTCCAAACTATATTGTCCTCCTCACACTCAAGAGCCTGAATTTTCAGCCCTGCTTTTTTATAAAAGTGCTTGCTTTTACAAGCATAAATTTATTTTCATAGGTTTGTTTTCATCCCTGACTTTTTCTTTTTACTTAAAAAAAAGTTCAATCCTTGAAGGTAATAATTCTATATTGATTCCGCTTCTCCCAATCCAATTTTCTCCACCTCTCTCCATCAGCTGAAATGCAGAAATCTCTTCCAGCACAGGCACTTGAGTTTCAAAGCTGCCTGCAGAGCAGCTGGTCTCAGCTGTCCGCACAAGAGTAGGGGAACAACCGAAGCCAAGAAGCAAAATGACAGTGAAAAAATCCAGAACAGTCAGGCTGAGGCCCTTCCAGCCCTGGTTTAAGCATATGTAGTACATATGGACAGATGTGCTCATCGCTTTATCCTTAGAGATGGCTGAAGCTTTTGTAGCTCGGAGGCGGGTATCTGACCCTGGGAATTTCATATCAACTAGCAGGAACTGGCAGCAATGCCAAAAGCATCAGCAGTGCCCCACCACTTGCCAGAGAGGGAGTTTAATGCTGCAGAGGTGATGTGAACCCCGAATGTTCATGCGGTCTCAACCCCAGCATCCATCCCTCTGACCAAAACAGGAGGGTAAGCTGCCACCTTCAACCTTGCAAGATTAAAAATTAGTCATACAGGGGTTTTTATAGAGCATCAACAACGTCTATAAACACCAGGAACATCACTGGTCTCCCCTATCCATGTGTGTAGATCATGCAATCCTCTTTTCACCCACCACTAGGAATAAATCCTGGTTCACTCACCTCCTCCTCATGGATCATCCCACAGCTTCACCCTGGAGACCTCTGTGGTGGCCGCCCCAGCACCAGCAAATCCCCTTGGCAGGGTGAACCAACAAAAGCTGAGGAACATTGTTACCTTCCCAACAGTCCCAAAATGTGTGGCAGCAGGAGAGCAAAAGGGGGAAGCACCTGCTAAGTTCACAGCAGGTCTCAAAGAGACTTGTATTTGCCAAGACTGTCACCACAACTATGCAGTAATTAAGGCTAACGAGCTCAACTAGCCCATTAATACATCTTATGAGCTTCCCCAATAGCCATCTCTGATTCTCTTTCACTTTCTTGACAGCAGACACCCTTAAATCAGGATGCCTTCTGCCTGCATGCAGCTCCACTGCAGCGCTGCCCCACCAAGCCTAAGCTGATAAAATGCCTGAGTAGCCCAGTCCCTGCAGAGGTCCCTCATTTCTCTGAAAGACTTAAATAGAAGTTTAAAAATCCACTTTAAAACATCCATTGCTATTTCAAATAATTCTGTAAAAAATACCATCGTTTTCTCCATGGCAAATTGTAAATATTTACTGACTTTGTTCACATATCATGATGAAGCACAATCTAAATACCAAGCAAACATAACACAAAAGCAGCTGCTGCAGTGGTGAAAAATGTTCCTGGTCCATACAATCGCCTAACAGGTGGAAAACCTAACAAAAGCAGAGACTACTGAAATGGGAAAATAACATTTCATGCTCATTCAGTACAATATATACCGTCTTTTCAAAGATTAGTTAAATAATTAGTGCTCTCCTGCCACAACTTTTAGTCCTGCAAGTACTCCTTGCTCCTGGATCTTCTACTGTACCTTGCTTCTAGAAGTATTTTTTTACATTTCTTACCAAATAACCAAGAAGAACGGGGTGGTGGTGGTGGGGGAAACACACTTAAAATAATTTAGTTGATGAAGAAAGTCTTGTATGGATTGGTTAGTGGAAAAAAATTGTCTTATGTAAAAAGCCCTATAGGACAACACCATGTCTCACTGTGGCAGTCCCTGTGGGATTAAACCGGGAGAGATCTCATAAAATCACCAGTCCCCTCACAAACCACCTGGAAAGAAATGCTAAGAAGCAGCTCCCACCTACATCAGAAAGGCCCCATAAAAATTGTTTTAGAGCTGAGAGTGCCCTCAACTACTGCTATATGGCTTTAACACCAAGTAAAATGCTGCCTGGTGGTGCACTACGTGTGCTGAATGAAATGCAGGTGTCTTCCCACACATTGGTAATGAAGCATGAGCCTCATTAAGGTAGTCTAATAGGGTGCCCCGCTGCCTACGAGAGGGATACCTCTCCTCAACTAGGGCAAGATGAGAAATTCAGGGCTGCAGAGAGCCCTCTTCCCACCTCTCCTCGTAGTGTTTCTGCTCCTTTTCTGCCCATCTTTCACATTTGCCCTTCCTTCTTTACCTCTGCAACCTATTCTTAGGATGGACATTTAACTCCCACTCACTTTCAGCAGCCCCTGATGTCAATTCCTCTTTAGCACTTTGGACTGTACTCACTCTGGCAGCTCTGCTGGCCACAGAAGATGCTACCTTTCCTGCCTGTCACTCGAGAAAATGCATTAAATTCCACCTGAAAGACATCCAACGTGGATGTTAAGGTCAGCTTTGCACTGGAGAGCTGCCAAGTGTATCTGTTTCGCTGTGTTTGAGATCAAACCAGCTGTCACCAACCTCAGAAGGGAGCAGAAGCAAGCTCTTCCCTAAAAACAAGAATGGATCCCACCCTTTCATAACGGTCAGTCCAGTTGATGTCTGAATCTATACAAAGCCATCATAAATTCAATGTGAGCAAGCTGAGCTCCCAACTGCTAGAAACCACTTTAAAGATATGTTTCTCTATAAATAGGCCAGGAGATCAAAGTGTTGGCATTGGTCAAAGAAACAGGATAAAGATAGGCAAGAAGGAGGTGGGTCTGTCACAGGACCCCAGCCACTGCAGTACATTAAATCCTGAGAACCGTGTGCTGGAGATCCTCTATGTATAGCAGACAACAATTTGTTTGACTGGCTTTAAGTTCACCTCTTTTAACTGGTCTTTAAAGATATTAGTTCGAGAAGTTCACAAAACAAAACGTTTTTTCCACTGAAAAAACAGCCACAGTATAAACGAGTCACAGCAAAATCGCATTACTCTAAGAAGGGTTGGCCTGAAGCCAACACTGCGTGTCCCACCCCTCATCTTCTGTAAATCAGAATTAATAAATGCATTATTGGTTTGGGTCTAAAATGGCACATCCCATCTCCCAGCAGCTTAAGACTTTCTTTTCCAGGTGCAATATTGTATTCAAACTGAAACTGAGAGATCATTAAGTTAAATATCTAATGAAATATCTACGGATAAATTTGCTTGTTATCTCCATGTACTTAAATAGCCTGGAATTAGCATCTCACCAGATATGCAAAACCTGGGCCCTACATGTTCTCTACAAATGTCTCAATCGAAGAAGTCTCTTGTGCCTGAAAAGAAAGCTTGAGCAAACCCATACAGTATCATCCATAATTAAATTTGAACAGATGAAGTGATGAACCTCTACCCTGTCACTATCCAAAGAAGGCAGGAGACAGGAGACCACAGCTCACCACTGACCAGCACACTCCCACCCCATGATGCTCAGGCTAGTAGTCAGCAATGCTGCCTAGGTTTCCGAGCTTTATTCTCCAAAAGTAACCCTGAATGATTTTAAAGCATTTCTGTGTGTTCATTTCAACCTATATCTTGTCTTACCCTCTGTTCCAAAACAGCAGAAGTAATAATTAACAGCTACCAGGCAATCACTGAAAAACAAGTACCAAAACAGAGGATACAGAGAGCTGCTACTGCTGACAGCTTTCAAAATTTTATTGCTCATCTTTCTTAAAGCTTCACTCCCTCAAGTTTTGAGCTCTTAAAAAAAATGCGAAAAATAATAGAAAAGAATCTCAGTTCTAAAAAAAAAGAGGAAAAAAAGGTTCCCAGTCCTCACAACGATGGAAGAAACATTTAAATCAAAACTTTCCAGAGCTTTACATATAATGTTTTTAAATAACAAATTTCACATATAATCTACTTATTTTGGTTAACTGACTCATTTTCAAATGATGTTGGCAGCACTGCAATGCAGGCTGGTTTACCACAAAGTGCACAATAAACTATTCTGGGGAACATTTCTATATCTTCTCCTGCAGAGTAGAACTAAAAACTGCATCTCCAAAACACACACACAATGCCCATGGTCTTCACAACTACAAGCACAAGGACGATGCCAAGGAGAGGATTTGAGAAACGCCCACAAGCTCATGGTTGCTGGTGGGCCGGTATGCTCAGGGCTATGAAGAACTGTCACCATGGCCATGCACCTGCCACCACTGCCAGAACTCCCTGCAGCAGCACGCCGCTCGGGCTTCAGACACTGACCATCTACAAACCCTGGATGATGTGGTCTAGAGGAGCATGACACATTTCAGCCAATAAGCAGCAATGCTTTAAGTTTTGCATCTTTAGGTATGATGGCTGTGAAAAAGGACTTGCTTGGCAAAGCAAATTCTCATC
This sequence comes from Buceros rhinoceros silvestris, assembly GCF_000710305.1. Taxonomy (NCBI): domain Eukaryota; kingdom Metazoa; phylum Chordata; class Aves; order Bucerotiformes; family Bucerotidae; genus Buceros; species Buceros rhinoceros. Next base: position 48,800 of record NW_010405172.1, on the reverse strand, counting down.
CAGTGCCTGATGGCTAATGGAGCGCAGCTCAGCTGAACTTCTAACAGGATCCTGAATGGAGCGACGGAGCTTATGCTGGCAGAGGATTTCAAAGCCAGCAGCACTGTTCACTCCCAACAGCAACTCTGCCACTGCTGCCGATTCCTCTGCTTCACACACAGCTCCTTGCTCACCTTCCTTCTCAATAGCATCAGCTTCCCGGAGAGGGAAAAAAAAATCCCAGCCCATCAAAATTACACTGGCATACTAAAAACATGACCAGGATAGAAACCAACCAGCTCCCACAAGTGATTGCAACGTCTCTGCAGGTTTTGCAAAAATCCTTTACGCCATCACTGGTCCTGAAAACTTGCTCCCAATAGCTGCCCAAGGCTCTTGAGCATTAGACCTTCACTGCTGTTCTCTTCCCCTAGCAAACATTAGCAAGACTGCAATTACATGTTCCCTCTGGACACTGTTACTTTACTACGCTTGAAAAATAATTTAAATCTTTCTACTTGAAAATCACATCTGTCAAGAGCCTGATAAATCATATCATTCTTCATTCTACCTCTCACTATGAATATTTACGCAATAGAGGGTGAAGACTGAAACAAGAATCTGTGTGAAGAAACATGTGAAGCAGAATTAGTTTGTTATTTTCTGACTTGCTGAAAACATTTTTAATAGTATCCACTTATTTTACAGACTTGCAAAAATTAAATACTAGAGGAAAAATTAATGCTTCTTCCACCAAAACAATTTTTAATGGAATCTGGAAGAAAGAGAATATTAATACTCAAAGTGATCATTTACTTTGATGTCTCTATAATACACAGTGACCCGTAAGAGCAATGAGCTAAAACTGTCATGAATTCATTATGCGAAACTATTCTTTGAAGAATATCACTACAAATTTGAAATTAAATGGGTGATATGGAAATAAGCTAATTGCACAGCATTTAAAATAACTGGCTTTAGTAAAAATACCCTTTCTGTGCACTTCTATTTCAGCTGCAAATGCATCTCTTCCAGAAAACATCAGAGAGGCTGGTTTAGAAAAATTGAAATGTTGTAATTACTTAGTACTGACAGTGATAGGGCAGCATTCAGACTTTTGGGAGGGAAAAAAAGGCCCAAAGGATGATTTTATAATTTCATTTCCTTGAGAAAGGGAACCTGGGAGTGGGTGCAACAGAAAACGCACTGATCCAGACCCTACTGATGAAGACTAGATATTCCTAGGGAATTCCTGAGGTATCACTAATTCCTCTTCACTGAGTGGGGCACATCATTTGCTCTGCCCGGTCTGTCCAGGTGCTGCCCCGAGTGGCTCTGTCTGGAATAAATTAACCCCCTGTCCTTGCAGCCACCCAGCATCGGGTGGTTCACAAGGGCAGGGGATGCCGCCTCCTTTATCTAATGTGAACCTGCCAGCTCTAGCAGAAGGGAGCTGGATATTATGCTGGTCACCCCTTCCCTTAGCTCCTTTGCAAGTTTAATCCCTGGCTTTCATTTACTTACTTACTCTGTAGCTGTAATTTGTAGCATTGGCTTTTGTTCTGTCATTTATTTCTTGAACCTGAGAGAGGAGCAGTCCGGGTGGGAACCATCTGCACTGGGCTGTGAGGAGTCTGTGGGATCTGTTTCCACAGACCTCCCTTGGGCTCCCAGGATTTGGCTGGTGCAGCATCTAGGCAAAGAGGATGCCTCTCCTTGTGGGAAAACACAGGGGTGTAGCCTTGCTTTGTAGCCCTCAACTTCTCTGCTCTCTTTTCCAGCTCTCAGAACTACAGGAGATGCAACAAGTGGGTAGTGCAGCAACCCCTGTACGTTATCAAGTCCCCTGGTGACACTCACTTTCTCCTTTTATTGTTGTTATTCCCCAAGAACTAAAGAAAAACAGCATCTCAGGTTCTTTTTCCCCACCCAGAATAGCCCAAGCTGTACTTTTCAGTGTGGTTTTGTGCCTTTTTCTCTGCCTGGATTCCACCACAAGAGTCAACATCTTCAAGCATTTTTTTGAGCCAAGGCTTTCCATCTGGAAATAGGAGAAAGGAAAACAGGGTGGCAAGAGACAGAGAAGTTAATAGCCTCTCCTTTATATGTAGAAAGATACCTAGATATCCATTCTTGACAGTCAATAATAACTGACATGATGCAACTGTCCCAGCGCTCGTGCTTGGAGCTGACACCACTCACCAGTGGTGGGACAAGGGTTTCCTGGATGATGCTGCTTATGGCACCAACAGCAAACTGGGGCGCAACATGGGATTTAACACGGCAAAACTCTCCAGGGTAGACAAAACCCCCTTCTGAGGGCTTGAGGGCTGCTGGGCTTGGGCATTTCTGGTTTCTTTTCCCTTACAAGGAGAGCACGAGCAAGTTTCATCCTGAAATGGTGTGTTTCAAAACATGCTATCACTGCAAATTGGTTTAAGATAAATAATTAGCCTGAAATCTTAGTCCTATGGTATACTATATATATAATTTTAATTTTTACAAGGCTCTTCTCCAATGCACTACAACAGTGCTGTGTGCAAGTTACACATTTAAAACACAGCAGTTCAAAGCTTATCAGCAATAGTAAGCAGCAGTGCCTTTAAACTACCAAATTAATGGTACTCCCATGTAGTATTTTGCATATGTTGCAAGGAAAACACCACAGAAATGCCCAATAAATTTAACCCGAGAGAATGGCAGCTAGCTTATTCCTTCCTTCTTATTTTAGCAGCTTGGCAATAGAATTCAAAAGCTATTTTCCTAAACTGACCCGAAATTCAGACATATGCCAATATTCGCATTACACATCACAAAAAGTTAATGACTGATGTATCTACGACACATATTTTGCATACTGTGTATAATATAAATATTTAAATAGGTATCTTGCCTTTCACATATTACATGATATATAGTTATTACAGTTGCTTCACTCATCGTCTCCAAGGCTTTTAATTTCATATGCTTCATCTATCAGATACTACTGTCTACCTTTAACATATCACCCTGGAAAATAACTGGTGTTGAATACAGAGCCATGGAGACAGGGGCTTTGTGGAGCTGAATGATAAATGGAGAAGAGTAGCTGGGCTGAGAAGCTCGAGACATAGTTAGGAAATAACGGCGCATGCAAGGCTGACAAAAATTAGATTTGCAGGTAAGTGGAGTGGAAATTTATACTTACTAGGGAAAAACAAAACAGCAAAACATCATTTGTGTTATTAAAGGCAGAGCTAGAGATAGCAAGAGCAATGGAAAGAGGCAATTTTCTTCCAGCTCCAG
>NW_010405172.1:38027-45422 GCF_000710305.1 Buceros rhinoceros silvestris | reverse complement strand
AATCCATCTCAAGCTCTAACATGCAATTTCACTACAGAGCTTCGGGACAAAACAGAGGATTATGCCCAATTGTTTTGAGGGTTTGGATAACAAAGCATAAAAATCACAGTAAGTAGCCAATTGCACCAATGCGGACCAGAAAAAGACTTCTATCAGTAAAAGTTACAAAAACATCCAAAACCTGAACTGCAATAAATATTGAGTTAATCAACTAACACAAAAAATTGTAGCTTTGGGTCTTTGATATTTTCAAAGCTCTCTGTCTCAGAGGAAACTGGTCCAGCTCATCGATTTTGCCAAAGCAACGCTAAGTTGCGCCAATACAACACACTTTCTTATTTTACCTTTTCTGGCAATAAAATTACGCCATGGAAAGGCATTAGTGCTGCAAGAGTATGGAAATGAGGACAATTAAATTCACCCTATTATGACTGTTAAACAGGCTGTTATGATGGTAACTCGGTATACAAGCGTGCAGAGCTAAACAGCGAGTCCTTTCAAGACAAAAATTTAACAGCTCTTTAGAAATGGTAAGATGTGTTACTTATTCCAGTCATACCTGCTGCAAGCAGGTATGTTATAGAATAGATTTAGCCTTTTAAAATATTAATACTTGCTGATTTTTAGCATTTTAGCTTTCCAAAGTAACAAAAGCAGATATGCGACACATGTGACTAGTTGTGATTAGCTTTTGCTAATATTTAGGGCCAAAAAAACCATCCAGATGTGCTGAGTGGTAAACTCGTAGTTGGTAAAATGCTCTTCGGAGAGTTTTACTCCTTTTGGAGAAGGCTTATCATAAAACTGTTAAACAACCCATAGTCTTCCCCAAAAGATGAGGAAACCTGATAAACCATCACAGCCAGCCCTTCTGCTTCTGAACACACAAAGAACACGTCACAGCTGCTTATTCACCTCCAGGAATAATAACACACTGATGAGCTACGCACAATCCCACCTCATTTGAAAATTAGCACAATTTCCATGTTTTCTTATCTATAGCCCAACACTTGGGATTAAAAAATGTCTAAAGTACAAATTGCTTCTTGCTTTTATCTATCTACTAGTTCTGTACAGATCTGGCTCCAAACATACCTGGCTTAGCCAAGCAGCTGTTAAAGTGCGCGGTGCAGAGTGCCAGCATGCAGCGTAACTGCGGATCTCCAGCACCTCATCCTGCTACATCCCATTCCCGATTGCAGGCTACAGAGACATGTGACTGTCAGCTCAGGGTTTTTCCCACCAAGTGCAACGTGTCTGGCTTCATTGTGAGGATGGAGATGCCCAGGCAGGAAGACGCTGGGAGTCGAAGTACCAGGAATGAAACCAGGACCAGATTGCTCCCAGTGGCAAGTGGACAACCAGACAAATAACCTGGTTAAAGAAGTGAATCAAGCCAACGGATATGAGGGAACAGTAGAAAAACAATAATTGACTGTGACAGTCTACAACAAGCCTCCTTTTTTTATCCTTTCTTATTTTCTGTTTTTCCCCCCACCCCTGTCAAGAGCCTACATTTCAATTCAAGGAGACCTTCAATTCTGCCAGAATTCTGTCTTCACATGCAGCATCTTCTGTCTCACCTGGCACACAGCCCTAATACAGCCATACCCATGGTCGATACATCTTAGAGAAATATATCTGCTCCATGATGTCAGCCTTGCTCAAGTTTTGAGCCTGCTTAAGCCTCAGGTTGAAGCTGAGATGACAGTGAATCACTGACAGAGCCTTGTCTCTGCCGGGGATACCCACGCCTCTATCAGCCTGTCTCCAGCTTGCTCTTTAAACACAGTAAAAGCCTGGGACCCTGACCACAGGACCCCAGCACAAAATGACAATTTCCCTGGTGTCTGCTACGTCCTCCCATTCTCTTTATCTACTTGCATGACCTTTTTTTTTCCCCTGACTTAGAAATACTGCAACACCAAGGCAGAGATGGCATCACATCAAAGAAGCTAAGTTATAAGCGAAGCAGTTTTATTTTCACTTGAGCAGAGATTTTTTTTTTTAAGTGAGACTTCAAAATACCTTAAAAAAGTAACAGCGATGATAATGGGACTGAAAAATTCAATGGCATCTGAATAACAGAATTCAAGCCCAAGTATCAGAGGGTAAGATAACCCACAAAGGAGCAGTTCCCAGGGAACAGACTATAATGACATTCAGGTTGTATGTGTCATCTGGGCTGCGTTTCTGAAGGAGATGTGAATCAGCAGCCCTGTGACAATAAAGAAATGTGGGATTAAGAAACAAGAGAGGAAGGAAAAGGGCCGGCTGATTCTCCCACTGCTTTTTCTTCTTCCTTAAATTTCTGTTGCCTGGAAATGGCTGATGAGAAGACACACTTGCCAACTTTTCACACGTTAAGAAAACTAAAGCCTGAGTGATGGGTAGCTTAACCCATCTTCTAAGCAGTGAATTAAAACATGTTTACTAAGGAGAACTCAAACAGTGAAACCCCTTTAAAAATCTGAGAAGTGACGAGCATTTGACAATTCCCAGGATTAAAAAGCCGCATATATTACAGACAATGTAATCTCCTTACTGTAAGATGAGGAAAAAGAAAATAAAGCCTTTTTGGTGTGCAAGATGGTTTTTGTTTTAAAGTATATACATCCTGTCTGATTGAAGACTTCCTTGCGTTACTGCCCTTTTTTTTCTCCTCCTGACAGCTATGACAGAGAGCTATACCAGCCCTCCAACTCCACATTATGTTATACTTTTCTAACAAACCCATGGCTCCCATCCAGCAGGACCTGTCAATAATAAAACGACAAGCACTGCGCTGTAGAAATGTCTTTTCCTAAGTTTGACCAGCCTTACACTTAGGTGCTACAATGAAAGCAGGCACTTAACAGAAGTGTTAAATATCTCTATCTAGTTCTGAGTAAGACCTCAGCAGCTGCTAAACGACCTAAGCTTTTCCTGAGCCCGCCCTTATTGTCATTCAGGTGGCATGTCACCTTCTGCACACACTAACTATGGCTGACAACTAGTTTCAAATTTAATCTGGTGAAATTTTTTCATTACAAAAAAAAACCCCAACTGATGATTGTGCTCATTTTTCCTTTTTCTCTGTTTAACAACAAAGCATTGGGATCTCTAAAATGAGACAATTCTTGTGGTCACACTTCTTCCAGTTCAAAACAATAAAGCCGAACATATTACGGATGCTGCTAGAAAAAGTGATATTCTCAGCAATGTTTCTTAGGCACTAAATAAACCCAAACACTGCTGCAAGTTGAAGTAGCACTGACAACTGGAGCATCAGCAATACAAAATGGCAGGTGACAGAACACCTCTTCTGAGGAGCAAATCAGAAATTGTGTTGCCCGGTGCTCAACCACCACCGCAGCAATGGGGTTGGGACAGCAAAACAAACTCTGTTTACTACAGGAAAGGAAGTGGGTCTGGAAGAGGGAACATAAAGTACCCAGGTTGCCTGGAGCTCACTTACATCTTCAGAAGAAAAAATCCCATACAGCGGATTTTTACACCGCTACTGCAAATTCTCAGCTGGTGATAACGGTTATGGTTCCACTGAAATCTGCTCCTGATGCTCCCCTTTGGTCTTACTGATGGAAGAGAAAAAACTGAACAATTCTACGTGAAGAAAAGTTGCAATGAATGAGTGGAACCAGACACGAAATTTCGCACTGAACTATTGTAACTGTGAGATGTCTTCAAATTGGGCAAAGCCCCAGCTGGCCAGTTACAAAACTGACATTCCCTCAGTTTTAGAAGAAAATTTAGACTTCTCAGAAATGCCAGAAGGGACTCAGCCAGGATTTTTAAGCCACTTCCACAGCATCTAGTTATTTTGAGTAGTACTAAGAGTTTACCTGTGATTTCCTTCCCATAAGCGGAACTATGAGCCAACAAGGTGATCAAATTGGGGAAAAGAAACACACATGAAATGTCTTGCGACTCCTGCGTTAGAAACATATTGTTTTTTCTAGTCCGAACTGCCTTCCCTGTGAATTTCAAAATATGTAAAATCAGGAAGCACAAAGCAATTAACATCTACGTAAGTAGGTCATTTTCTTCACCGCAGCGTGCTGCTGTTTTCCTACCAACCCCTTTGCAATAGACACATGCATTTCAAAGCGCGTACATTCGGATCTGCAAAGGAGGTGAGTGAGGACAACGCCGTGGAAGCACTCGCTCCAAGATCAAGTAGAGCCTAATTCAGAAAGACAAGCAGGAAACAGTCACATTTTGCACCTTCTATGCGAGCTTCGCAGAGAATTATGACATTTTGGAGAAAATCCTCTTGCCGCCTGTAAGCTGGAGTTTGAATGTGCTGCACGTTGCATATTTCATTACAAAAGCAGAGCCACGTTATTTCATTAGATAAGTGATAAGTTCAATCCTTACCAAGTTTTCTTGGTTCCTGGCTGCTATTTTCTGATCATCTTCTCCCCCATTTTTCATGTATTTGACCTCTTCCACTGGTTTGATCCTATACTCATCTGAGCACCAAGAAAACAAAAGAAAACAAAACAAAAAAAAAAAAAAAAGAAAAAATTTTGAACCACTGTAGTTCAGCAGCTGGGAAAAAAAACAAACTAAAACCAAACCAACTGGCTAGAGAAGACCCTAATTAAGCAAAGCAACTAAAAATCACATGTATATCGTTTCAAAGGCTTAAATGTGACTGATACCATGGACATTTTTCCTGACTGAAGCTTCGGTGCTTCAGTACAGATTTCCAGTTCTGGCTTCCAGAAATTGTTTGGGAGTTCTCTGGGCTAGCAGAGTAGGGTACGTTTGGTATGCCCTCTCCCCCAGATCCCTAGTTTCCTATATAATATGTAATAAGAAAGGTCAGATTACTGGTTATTAGTGCTTGCAGTTCCAAAACTGTCTTTTCTCAGCCACTTTTTGCTCTGTTCATCTTTGTAGCACCTGAATCTATACAAAAAACATCCAATTTTGCACCTACGCTCCACCAAAAGAGAAACTTCACCCCACAAAAGTGGAAAATGTTAATACAAAATGACATGAGACACGGTACGCTGGGAATAAAAGGCAAAACCTGGGCAAATGAACGGAAACCGCACGAACTTTGTTCTATTTCTTTGTGTTTTCAAGTGATTTGTCTCACTTGCTAAGGGAAAAACAAAACACAAATGGATTTTTCTGGATTGTTACAAAAAATAATCAAAATTATTTAGAAGGAAGCTTGTTTTTGGGAAACTGTTAACGAGAGTGCCTAACTTCAAAAAACAATCTTTTTTAAAAAAATACAGCTGGGTTTTGTATTTGGTCTTGTCTGTATCTAGATGGCTTTTACCGTAGAGTTGAAACAAAACTGTGGATTTCTCAAACAGCAGCATCTCAGATGCAGGGTCTCAAAACAGATTGAAGAATTCAAGACAATATTATTAGATCGGTAAACGTGAACAACAACTCTGAATTTTTTTTTTAATGTCGTTTCGCTATTCTAGAGGTGACAATTCATAAAACCAAAAAGGCTGAACACCATAAAGCCCAGGAATTAGAAGTACTTGATTGACTGCAATATCTAACGAACATTTTACTCACTGCTTCCATGATCTCTGTTGTGATTAGCCATAAAACCCACATGCAGAAAAAGCATAAAACTCCCACAGTGGCATGTACGGATTTGAATAGGAAAACAGATGAGGAAGAGAAAATAGCACAAAGGAAGCTTGCACAACCTGCAGCTAGTTCACGTTTGACCTTTGAAGGTCCCTTCCAACCCAAAGCATTCTATGATTAAAAGAGAGAGGCATGTTCAACCCAGCCTTGTAAAAAGCAAGTGAGGTATGGAGGTCCTGATGTTCAGTGGCAAAAATAACCTCTGAAACATGTTTCCTGCTTATTTCAAGAGATTAATGGTGCTTGAACACCCAGTACCCGCCTGGGCAGCAGCCCATCCTACGTGGACTGTATGGTAGGGATGCTTCTTAGAAGATGTCATCCCTTGTAGCAAGTGGACCATGGCACTGATGAACCCATAATTCATAATCAGTATAATCAGATTTAGATATGAAAGTTTGATACAGTTTGATAGGATGAAGGCAAGACAGGAAGGAGGGCTTTGGCTGGAAACTTCATTCTGTGCTGCTTCTCTAACTGTTGTTGGATGTCCGAGCTGGGGACTTGCTGGTACCTGGCTTCCTGATACTCGTCACCACCATCATGACAACACTCTTGTAATTACTGCACCTTACAAATTTGTGTCACTTTCAGTGAGGGAATACAATAGACTATTTCAACTGGAAGGGATCCTCAATGATCATCTAGTCCAACTGCCTGACCACTTCAGCACTGACCAAAGTTAGATAAAGCATGTTGTTGAAGGTATTGTCCAAATGCTTCCTTATCACAGACAGGCTTGGGACATTGATCACCTCTCTAGGAAGCCTGTTTCAATGTTTGACCACCCTCTCAGTAAAGAAGTGCTTCCTCCTGTCCAGTCTGAACCTCCTCTGGTGCAGCTTTGAACCATTCCCAGGTGTCCTAACCCTGGATCCCAGAAAGAAGAGTTCAGCACCTCCCTCTCTACGTCCCCTCCTCGGGAAGCTGCAGAGAGCAATGAGGTTGCCCCTTAGCCTCTTTTTCTCCAAACTAGACAAACCTGAAGTCCTCAGCCACTCTTCACAGGACATGCCTGCCAGCCCCTTCACCAGATCTGTTGCCCTCTCTGGATGCATTCAAGGACCTTCACATCTTTCCTAAGCGGTGAGGCCCAGCACTTCACGCAGTGTTCCAGGTGAGGCCCCACCAACGCTGAATCCAGCAGGACAATCCCCTTTCTTGACCAGCTGGTCATGCTGTGTTTGATGTCCACAGGATGCGGTTTACCCTCTTGGTGCCAGGGCACTGCTGGCTCCTGCTGAGCTGCTGCCAACCAGCACTTTGAGAACCCTTTCTGCAGGGCTGCTCTCCAGCCACTCCTCTCCTCATTTAGACTTTATCCTGATTGTTGATACACATACTGAACATCACAGACCCTAGCATTAAGCCCTGAAGAACACCACTGGCGACTGAACACCAGCCAGATGTCGCTCCACTCACTACAACCTTTTGACCTCTGCCAGTTCTTCACCCAGCACACCATGAACCTGCTCATCCCACTGCTGGACAACTTGTCCAAAAGGATGCAGGCAGGGACAGTCTCAAAAGGCTCTCCAATATCCAGAAAAACTCCATCCACCGCCTCCCCTTCATCCACTGGGCAGGTGACCTTAGCCTAGAAGCAGATCAAATTCGTTAAACAGGACTCTCCTTTGTGAACCCATGTTGTCTGTGCCTGATGACTGAATTATATTTTAAATCGTGCCCAGTATTATCTTCTCCATATTTTTTTCCAGGGACTGAGGTCAGACTCACTGATCTGCAGTTCCCTGGGAATTCCCTCTTGCC
>NW_010405172.1:15636-37877 GCF_000710305.1 Buceros rhinoceros silvestris | reverse complement strand
AGCAGGAACCTCCACAGACTGCCAAGACCTTTGATGATTGAGAAGGATCCTGCCATAACATCTGCCAGCTCCTTCAGTACTCTGGGGTGAATTCCATCAGGCCCCATGGACTTGAGAACATTCAGCTGATACAGCTGGTCCCGTACAGTTAAAGTGTCCACAAAGGGAAGCCACTGTTCCCACACTTGTGATCTTCTGACTCAGAGGACCAGCCAGCCCCAGGTCTATCAGTGTTACTTAAGATTGAGGCAGAAAAATCATTGAATACCTCCACTTTTTCTTCATCCCTATTACTCAGATGACCATGTTCACCCAGTATCAGTCCAGTGCTTTCTTTAGACCTCCTCCTGCTATTAACTTCAGCAGAGATGTCCCTGAATTGTGTAGGACTCGTAAAGAGAACAGATGTTAGAGAACCTGTGGACAGTCAGGCCAGGTGAAGGTAAGGATTACATCGTAGACATGGGACATTTAAGGAATACTTGAGCTGCCCATGCAGCCTGTTCCCATGCTTCGTGGTTGTGTGAATTTCTAGGCTATGCTTCCTTTCCCACTTCAGCTTCACATGAGTCTTTTTAAAGAGCGTTATCAACAAAAGTTTTCAAAAAAGGTAATTTTAAATTCACGTTGAAGATGGACACAGATCCCTCAAAAGCTGCATCGTTTGCCAGATGCGTCAAGTAGCCCTGAAATGATGCAAAGAACTTTGCACAGATTTCTTGTGTAATTTGCACAGACATTCACAACAGTGTTAGTAATGTGCTTCTCCCCAATACTTTACTTACAAGTACAGTAACTATTCAATTATCTGTGCAGCACAGCACACACAGTACTACTCTTCCCTCCATCCTACCAACTGCAGGAGAAGTGAAAATGCCTGGACAATTCAGGCCTGAGATGTGCAGAAGTAAGAAAATTTCCAAAAATAAACAAGTCATTTTTCATTATATCTTCAGGATGAGTTAAGTGCTGACTACCAAGTCTTACTTCAGAGACATCTACATTCTCCTTAGAAGAATACAGATAAAAGAAATTCAGGAGGTCAAAGCAGAAGACACCTGCTCATGTAGATGTTAGTAGAATTACTCTTTTAATAGGAAGTGTCTTACTAAATTAATATTAATGTCATGGCCCTATTATATGGTATGCGTTTGGGCACGAGAAATTTCTACTAATGTCTCAAAAAGCAACATAAATTTGACACAATCTGAAGCTGACGACCTGCCTTAAAGGTCAAGAAACTACCTCTTGGGGATGAGGCACTTTAAGGAAGAAGCAGGCTTCAGTGCCGAAATAAATTATTAACAGACAGGACAGCAAATCCATCAAACCCACGTTGTTCTGAGCAAGTGCGCGTGTACCAATATCAGACAAACAAGCAAGCACAGCACTGGCTTCTGGAAAGCGAGCGATCACCCTCATTTCAGTTAATGGGAGCAGAATAGAGGACTAAGCCAGAACAACTGTTTTATCAGATACACACAGAGAGGAAGGGAATGGATCGGTGATGTTAAGTTCAAAGCAATACTATTACTCATAAGCTCTCATCATTTCCTATCACAGGCAAAATATTTTCGTTAAAATAGGAAGCACAAATACAATATATTGGCAACATTAGCTCCTATTGAGCAGTCCCTTGCTGGAGGTAGGTATAAATAGATATGATTCCACTTCCAAAGGGGGAAAACACCAGCTAAGTAATTATATTGCCACAGAAAGAAAAAGGAGGAGCATCCAGCTGACTGCATCCAGCTGACGACGAGGCATACATGGAAACATCCACTTTCTGAACTAGCCAATGCATTGAGGAAAAACACCTCCTCTAAGTAATTTCAATAGCCACTGAACGAGGCTGCTTAAAAACGAGTGATTATCTCAATCACAGCTAAAATGTTGATATTTATACTTGCAACCTTCCTGCTATCTGAGCAGAAATACTAAATTTTGCTCACAGGCCTCCCTTGAGAATCGGAAGACCTTGTAGTGGCTTTTCAGTACTTCAAGGGGGCCTACAAGAAAAACGGGGAGGGACTCTTTGTCAGGGAGTGTGGTGACAGGACAGAGGATAACAATTTAAAACTGGAAGAGGGTAGACTTAGATTAAACGTAAGGAAATGCTTTCCTGTGAGGATGGTGAGACACTGGCACAGGCTGCTTAGAGAAGCCGTGGATGCCCCACAAGTGTTCGAGGCCAGGTTGGACAGGTCTTTGAGCTATCTGGTCTAGTTGAAGATGCCTCAGCCCATAGCGGGAAGTTGGAACTAAGGTCCCTTCTAATCCAAACCATTCCGTGATTCCATGGTTTACAGTACTCAATAACACATTTTCTACCTTTCACATTCATGTTGAACTCCTTTATTTTCCCTGGATCAAGGTAAGTTGTAAAATCTCTTCATTTTTATGGGCCTATCATAAGTCTGTTTAAGTACAGACCTGACATGAGGAATGCAGAACAATTCCCAAAAGCAATGGGACCAGTCAATATTCAGCACATTCCCAAACAATCGTTGCCTGCAATGAGAAGACAACCTAAAGGGCAACCAAAGGTGCAAAGGACAAGAAGGTGATACTGAGCAGCTTTGCTAGGGAGGACGCTGCTCTTTGGTGTAACAGAGACGAAATGAGTCTGATGTGTAACACCTCACTCTCCAGAGATAAGACAATATTCATTATTTCAGTTATACTAAATATAGAAATAATGAATCAAAATAATTATTTGCAGAAGACAGGTCTTGCACTATCTTATGTTATTATTGGGAGGATGTTAACTATATAGAGACTTTTTTGACTACTTCTATAAATATGATATATATATAAGATAAAGTATTCAGAAACCACAAATTCCGAGCTATTGATGAGATTGTTTCTGTTCTAAAGCTACTATCAGGATGAAACACTGCAAATGAATGGATGTTTAACCAACAGACAGACTTGGAAGCATGTCATGGGGCATATGGTCCTTAACAGTTTTAAGTGAATATGAAAATTAAAGACAGGTTGGAAGAATGGGCTTTTGATGCCTTCTGTAAAGGTAATGCCTTGAGGTATTTGCAAAAAAATGCTAACCAGGTTTTGCTTGATAAGGTAACAGTGCACGTGGAACTGAAGTAGTAAAGGATGCTAAACTCACCTTTTGATTTCTACTAAAGTAAATATAGCATTTTGGGATATTTTGGTCTGAGGGATCAGAAATGCACCCAGGGAAATCCTGAAATGTTGACTGAGATCAAGGAGGACCTAACTAAGTCCAACAGTCAACAAGACCTTTAAAACTGTACAAAGTTCAGGGTAAAGGAAATGATACAAAGTTTTACACATATTTACCTTGCTGTCTTGCTACAGTAATATCGGGGGTTTTTTTCCTAAATACAGTTTTACATCAAAACCAAAAATGAAACATCTTTATGCTTCTTTCCTGTGCAAAACTAAAAATTGAGTAGTGAGTGTGATAAAAATTTTAGGACATTATCACTCAGAGCATATATAAAAAGAAATACATCTTTATGCTCCTTTCACAAGTAAAAATCAAACTGTCTTCCATTGTGTGATATATTATATAAAAAGAGAAGTTTTCCAACCCAAATGGGGGAGGCACGGGACTGCCACAGCAAATACCAAGTTGAATAAAAGCAGCCCCATTGAATCAAAAGAAAAACAATATAAATGAACCACAAATAAAAGACAGAAATATTGTCGAGCACAACACCCACCACAAAATCCATCACTGGGTATAAACCAGAAAGCAGTAACGCCCCCTTTGGAAGGGCAAGGCAGGAAGAACTTTTAAGTTGAATATGGTGCAAAAATTCTCAGTAGGCAAAATCTTATGAATGAAGAGCTCCATCTGGAAACAGATAATTCTACTCAAACATGTCACCCGGTTGCCATGGCAAAGTGACAAAGAAAATCAGCACCCATTAATAAAGATTTCAGAGATAAATGAGCATATCAATTTATAACATTTGAAACAATTACTGGGGGTGTGGGGGAAGAATACTGTGGTTGTTCCTATGAGAAAAATTTCTTCCAGCACTTCCAGGCATCTTCCTAAGTGCCATTACCACAGCGACATCAGTAATGACACTATTGCTGCCTCAGTTATAAAAACAAACAAAAAACAACCACCAGAAAAGAAGCACAACTCCATCAAATATATCTGGACTCATTGTGACTGCTGAAGAAATCTTTTGTTCAACACCAAGTCTTAAATAAACAAATAAATGCAATGCTGATTTACACTGCATTCTCATCTCAGATATCTACAGATGAACAGATTTGGCTCTGCTGTCATCAACGGGGACAATGGGTAAGCTTCTCTTTTCTATTTTCAGTGATGTATCAGTGGTACTTCTGTCACACCACTAACAAAGAAGTTTCTAACCACACCTTCGTTTTCCTGTGCTTCATCATTTTTTGTAGTTTCTGTTGAAGGACATCCCAAGATTTATCCTTCATTTGTAATAAAACTCATATCTACTCTGAAAAATATGATCTTTTTTGACTAATAAATCTCTGTGTACCATACTTATTTCTGCCAGGTGCAGAAATACTCCTACTGCTGTCATCACGAGCAATGTCACAGATCAAAGATTCACGTGCTCTCCTCTCAAAGACTTGAAAGCTAAAAGCTATGTTTAGATAAAGGACTGAATTCCTCTTCCTAAAAATAATTGTTACAAACCATGAGAGAGTCCAATGCCACTGAACTAAAACATATACCAGCAGGTGAGCCTCTTAGACGCTAAATGCAAAACGTACCAAACATCACCTGCAGTCCCATTGCAAAGGAGGGATACTCTGAGTTCCACAGCTACACTGGTAGGACACAAGCAGTGGTGGGCTTAACTCCAGAAGGAGCCAGGCTAGACATCAGAAAAAATAATTAACCACAAGGACAATCAAGGGGTAGAATTAGATTGCTTGGGTGCTTGAGGATTCCACCACTAGAGGTCTTTAAAGAGTCACCAGCCTCGAGGGCCACAGGTTCAAGCCCATCCTGGTTTGGAGCACAGGAGAGATGAGATCAACTACTCAGATTATTCCAGCTCTGTTACTGTATGCGGGTATCAACTGCCTGGATGCCAGCAGAAGCTATGTCAAAGGTCCAACTAAAAGTCAACAGTTGGAGAAAGAATTTGCAAAAATCCTGTAAACTAATGTTTCTTGAACTAAAGACTAGGTAATGGGGGATATCTGGGTTACATCCTTAGCTCCAGCTTCAAGCAGTCAAAGAAAGCAGCGTGAATGTGGTTCTTTTGATTTTACATGGTTGTTTCGATTCTGACTTATTGCTGAGATTCACAGCTGCAGTGGTGGATTTCCAATCCCCCTGGATGTGGGTTGAGAGTGAAATTTCATAGATCAACCAGCACTGCGTGAGCAGCTTGTTGTCTTCCTCCTCTGTTACCAACCCTCAAAGCTATCAGCTCACAGGCAATTATTCTAGATCCTAGTGATCATGTTGTTTTTACTAACATGAACTAGATAAAAAAAAAAAAACCAGCTCAGGAAATGAGCCAACCCATTTGTCTCAAAGGAATACCTGAAAATGCTCAATTAGATTTCCCAACTGAAGTTACCTTATCTTAATCCAATCTAACATACGGCCACTGATGGAAGCTGAGACAGTGGACACCACCAGCTATTAAACACAGAACAGATGCCCAAACAACACACCGATTCTGCCAGCAAACTACAAATCACCCGACAGGAAAGCTGTTTAAAAATCTGAGTGTACTACACCAATCACAGCACATCTGGAAAAACCACCCTCAAGTGTTTTTTCTTCTTCCTACACAACCCTAACACGTGCCCAAGAAATGTTAACTACTCCTTCTGCACAAGGCAGACATCACTGCGAGGGCTGGTTTTTTGGAGGAGAAAAGGAGACTGAGACATTCAATATAAATTAAAAAAAAAACAAAAGCAGAGGACTTCTGCAGTACTAGAAGGACACCTGCCCTGAAGCTAGGCAAGATAGGAGCAGCTCTTTTCTAAGCTGTCAAGCAGTACTGGCTACAGCCCCATGTCACATCCAGTGCATTATGAAACATGAACTCTCTTAAGGGTGATGCCTGCTTGAAAAATTTTAGCAAATTCCCTTCCACTTTATCAGACTGCCCCTTTCCAGGCCCAAATCCTGGCAGCTTTGAACAGTGTTGTTCCCCTGAGGCCAACAGGTTTGACACGAGTGCAGCTCCATTAACTTTAAGGGACATTATCTTCATCTTTACTGCTGCAGAAGCACAAAACCTCCAATTGCCATATTAATGCATCCTTCATTACTGCTGTCAGAAGTTTCCAGCGCTGCAAACCGCTTGCAGCTCTCAATCCTTTGGGTACACCCGTCCTCCCCCGTGAAAGGCCCAGCCTGACTTCTGCCTGGGGGAGAAGGTGCCATTCCAACACCTACGATGCTGCTGCCCATCGAGTGCCTCAGTTTATGAATCTTGGGTTTTCTGATTTCTTTTCCCTTGATCTAACAGAGTGGCAGATGATGACATGCCATAATTTCGCCCCCTAGTTTCTACAGGTGTAATTTTCAGATTCCAGAGACATGCTGCTGTACACAGGAGATGTGCAGCTGAATCAAGGAGGTCATCACTTGGTTTCTTCTTGGCCAGGAAGTTCCCAAGGCTACATTTGGACTGTCACAAAGCGTGAAAACTACTGTTGTATGTATAATTTTCTATCACATTATACATAAAGGAATATGTTAACTGTCCTTGCACCAAGGGCACAGAATCTACAGGTCCACCTTAGTGGTAGGTAGGTCAGCGGAGTAACATGGCAGGGGAAAAATAATATTGGTGTGCAACCAATAAAGTTGTTTTCTGGGGAGTATTTTTCCCACAAAGATTTCTGCTTCATATGCAATCTCTAAATTAACATCATGTGTGTAATGAAAAACCAACAGCTCACCACAGTTTTGGATGTGTGGCTTCCTTGCATGCAGGTCATCTCCCCTGGGTCTGTGGACCCTGGCAGGAAGACAGTTCACTGGTCAGGGTACAACCTAAAGCTTGTCCTGCTTCTAATTCTCCTTACATGAAGAGAAGTATGGGAAGATGTATGAACAAGTGGAAGATACTGAGAACCCAAAATCACTTGAAAAAAAACTCTGGGGGACAACAGAGCTTGTGGATGTGTGTGCGAGAGACAAGATTGGAAATCTTAAAACCCCCTGAACTCCATGCTTCTGCTCTGCTCCATCACAGCTCCCTGATAAGAAAGTCAAGGACCCTCTGGCCAACTCCAACAAATCCCTGTGGCCAGGTAAGACACTGCCAGCACCTGGTTCAACCTCCAAGGCCATTTAATTACCTCAGAAAAAGACTTCAAAATACAACCTCAACATGCTAAAATCCAGTTACCACTAAACACATAACTTCTGCCTCGCTTGTACTGTCTTTAATGATACAGCCTCCAGACCTTTTAGACACCCATTCATATTTAAGATCTGAGGAAACTCCTTCTACAAGATAGTGTTGAAAAATCAGCCACATGATCACATAATTAAAGACTTTTGTGCACTCATCTGTAATTAAGGAGCCAAAAAACAGTGCTGGTGGTGTGCACTCACAACTATCTTTCAGCCACCCAGATTTTTCCTTGCTGAAACTATATAACACATACACATTTTTCTACCCATTTTTTTTTTTCCTTATTTAATTAACACATAACTTTGAGCCAGACGCCAGGTCGTTCAAAGGAAACCATTTCTCAGGTGGAGGAGAGATTACAGCCACGGCACTCGGCAGGAAGGATACTCAGTAAATGCAATTATCTAGTCTGCTGCAAAGATCAAATTGAGAAATGAAAGCAGGAGAGGAAACAAGCAGCAGAGAGATTCACTAAAGGAGCAGAGAGGAGGAAAACAAAGGGTCTGTGCCTTGAAAAATATTGCTGTTTGTCTGAAGCCAGCAGGTTGGGTTTTGGATCAAGGTTGCACAGTTCTTCCCCAGCATCCCAACACCACGACAGGGGAGTAGCACTGGGCTGGCCCTGCAGAGGCCTCCCTGTGTCTTGAAAGAACCGGAAGTTCAGCATTTCCAATCACTTACTACATTTAAACACTACAAACTTATTTTTAAACAAAATTGTGAGACCCTTGCCCTGAAGAAGATACTTCTGTTGCTCAGAAACTGCAAAAGCAACTCCCTTTTACTGGTCCTTTCACTGCTCCTTTTTAAATTTCTCCCTTGGAAAGGGAAGAAAAATAACCCCACCCACCAAGCACTGAATATTTAATTCTTTTTAGGTTTTTCATCATCATTAATGAAACTCCTGGTCTCTGCTGACTCATCCATCTACGTACTTCCTTGCAAAACATTTATCATTTTAGCACAGAACCTCCCAGAGACTATTCAGATTCCAGAAAAAAATACCATTATTGTGAGTATCCCTTGTACAGCTCTGTCCAGCCACGCTAACGTATCGACCGATTGTTCTAGACACCAAAAACTTCTCCTGAACTGAGCTGCTCTAAGTGTTCCTTGAAAAAGAATCATTACCACTCCACACACCCAAAATTACACATTTCCTATTACTGCAAATACACAACGAGGTGTCTTCAGCTTCCTTGTCAATAAAAAAGCCAATTCCTCTTTACTTAACAAGTAACGCCACTCTCAATCAGTCAACTATTAAATGAGGTTGTCGCCCTGCAATGTATGACTTGACATAGATCTTCACATCCTTTCTAGCTTTCTTCTATTAATATTAGTCTATCAAATTTTCACTGCTTACATTCCTCAAAGAATATTTGTAAATCAGCAGCTATTTAATTTTTATTAATTGCACTATGAAAGGGAGAGAATAATTATCCAAGACCAGTAACAAACTGGAGATTCATGATGAGCACAAATGTCTCCTCACTGCTCGTATTTCTGTCAACCAAGAGGGAAGAGGGGGCAACTAACGAAAACTTGATTTATAAAATACAGCTCACATTGCCAGATGCAAAAGATACAAAAGTTAATTACATTACTTACAGGCCACCCGAAGAGCTACAAAATTAACCTATCAGCAAGATTAATCTTTTACTCTGCTTACAATGCTCAGAGTTAATTTGTTATCTCTGAAAGATGCCTACTTCCCCGAACAGCATCGGCATTGCAAAAGCTTTATCTAAAGCCCCGAAAGCAAACACCTACCACGCACACGGCGCCCACAGAGCCATATCGTTGAGGCAATCCAGGGTAACGATGGGAAAGAAACTCTGGAACAGGAGCGGCACTGGGCAGCGAGGGGACTGCCTGGCTCACAGCCGCGGTCAATTGCAGATGTCTGGTTTAACATCTCCATCTCACTATATATGCCAAACCGTAAATTAAATCCCAACTCTCAGCAGCGTGTGGTCGGTGCTCTTCCGTGCCACCTCATACCATTAACCATCTCCTTCCTTGCCCCCACTGTCACTGCAAACACAACCTGCTCATGAGACTAGATGTACTTGTCCCCGTTCACTCCCTGCTGTCTTGCAACCACACCAAAGCCCTGTGCAAACACTACATGAACACGCACATTTAGGATATCCTGGCAGTGCGAAGATGACTGGATAGAAAAGCAAATTTTAAAAAGCTAGTGATTTTTCATGCTTCCTCCCCATCCCTCTGAGCAACACTTTCAAAAAGGAAGCAAAATGGCAGTGTGTGAGAAATGGAAATTTTTAGTAATAGCTAAAAAAAAAAAAATCAAAATAAGAAACGTGTGCTTAGAGCACTAACACTAGATGAGCACTTTCAGTCTAAAGAGATCTCAAGAGGCGCCCAGTTCCTACAGTTAGGAACGTGATATATACTTCACAACAAAATACAGGGGATAAAATGCATGTAGTTTTAATAACAACTATTAATATAATTTAGAAGACTTCCGTGGGGAAAAATCCCTACGCCCCCTTTTCCCCTTTGAATAGACCCAGATCATTCCTGAAACCATAAATTCTGAAACCAAGGAGACTTCATACTATTTCTGAGTGTCACAGAGCATGACGTGCTCTGTGCCTCTGCTGCCTGCACAGCCCCTTGCAGTGCTCCCACTACAAGAGCGGAAAGGAAATACATAATTTAAGAGCTCCCTAAACCTGATCCTTTTTGTCAAAGCCCTCTCTCATACAGACAAGAAGAAAAGGCACACGGCAAAGCATGATTACACCTACTCCACAGAAGCCAGGCTTTGTTTTTTGTAAGACTGCTGCCTTCCAGGCTTTTTTGGTGCGATCTCAAGACAGAACATCATCAGGCCTTGGACCAGGACAACGTGTGACTGCTGGGTTATACGATTTATTTAAAATACCCACCATGTCTCAGTGTTTTGGAGAAGTTACCTACTAGAAAAATGCCTTCTACTTTAGCAAATGGACGTTTTGCCATAGTCCAAGCACTCAGGGCAGTGGAGCATTTCAGCAGCTTGTTAGAACCCAAGTTTCAAAGCAACTACCCTGCATATTGACTGCGTATGAGAGGGTATATAAATACTCACTGGTCGGGTATCTGTTCCTTGTATTTAATAGGTATTTCTTAACAGTAGATATTCCTAGTATAAAATTACAGCATTGTGTTGTGCAAATAAATACACACCCACGCAGCTTCACAAGGCTCACCTGGGGAATGAGAACATTATCCCCTAGACTGAGGATTTCCTGGCCAAATTTTAGTCTTCGGGGGTTTTCTTTTACGTTTTGTGTTGTTTTGGGTTTTTCCTCCCTTTACTTTGTGGCCAAGAAATACAACACTTGGAAAATGACAAAAGGAGCACTGCAGTAATTGACAGTATGTTTTTACCATGATTCTTTCTCATTTGCACCTACTGGTAGGCAATGACCACCAAGGATTCAGTCTTTAAGAGATTAAGTTAAAAAACCAAGTTTGTCTGTCCTATAAAATAAATAAATGGATTTCCTCCAGCACCAAGGCTGCCAGAAAGCACACTCTGGCTTCTTTCTAGCTAACACCAAAGGTGGATGCATGCCCCTACTTAGAGCACACTAAAGCCATTGTGAAATGCACTTTGTATGTGGCTTTGACTGTACTCCTCATGGGTTACACGGCTTATAGGAAGGATCATTCCCAAGAATAAGACAATATTAATGCTCCCCACATATCATCTGCTTGCAGAGGCTTGGGGCACCCTCAGAGTCCCCCTGCCTCTGGTGCATCTCCTTTGGGTGCTGTGACACTGATGTGCAGACTGCAAAAGGTGAAAGCTCCCATTAAAGTAAGAAGCAGGGAAGTCACAACCTGCCTGCGATGAATTTCTTCCCCCAAAATGGGGATAACAAGTGTTTCTCCACCTTAGTTCACCTTCTCCCTTTAAACCACTAAAGATGCTGAGTCTGGTTGTGTGTGCATCATGCCAAACCCAGCAGACACCAGGCTGGAAACAAACAGGGAAGCTCTGCACAGACACACGGCACTAAGTACAATGACTTTGCAGAAGAATTCCCTCACCTAACGCCACAACAAGCACTGCAAGACAACTGCCAGAAGACAACTGAAGGCGACCTAGTTAATTTATGGACACTTTCTCTAATTTAAGGGGTCAAGCAATTTCAAATTCATTCCTATGCAAGAGAAAAATCCACAAAATCATGGTTTCACAAAAAAATAAAGTAGGAGTCACCCCTTCTTTCTTCAGTTTCCCTATCGCAAAATTATCCGCACACATTTTCAACCATTCCAAACAGTTAAATGTTTGATGTTGAACCATACACTAAGGTTAAAGGTCTGCAAAGAAGGAGGATACTTTGCGTCTTCTGGCTAGATAGCAAATACGGTTTGAAGTACAGGTATTATTTTATAAGCTAAGGGCTGTACAGTACTATATCAGCTCAGTCATCTGATACCATAATCTCAAAAAGCAGCAGCAACAACAAAAAATTGTTAAATTTAGTCACTTGTTGTCTGTCTTCAGGTAGGAAAACCTCAGCAACATTTACATGGCAAAGACCTGTTACCCATTTGGGAAAGTAATCTCATTTAGGGTCTTTCTGATTTGTTTCAAATGAAGGAACTAATAGGAGACAGAACTCCAAATACGTATCATTTTCCCTTATTGCTCTTTTTTTGTTTCCTGCCAGGAGAAGTCATGACTAAGAACGGGAAAGCTTTACCTGGCAAACGAGCCTCTCGATTGAAATAAATGCCATGCCTCCCACAGTAGGACTGCAGGGAGGCAGGCAGAGGGCGCAGGGATGCCAATCCTCAACTGAGAACACTCCTCCATCACGTGAGGACAAGCAATTTGCTTCGGTGCATCAGCTTGGTGAATCTGCTTCCTAGCACAGGCTTGCTCACCAGTGGGGGATGTGATTAGCTTCCAGGGGGCAGCGTTTGTATTTTGACTTAAAACAAACAAAAAGCTTCTGTAGCTGTAAGGTCAATAGTATGAAAGAGGTGGTGAGATATGAAGATAGCAACAGGGAAGTATGACATGTCTTTATCCACGTTTGGACAATCACTACCTTGGTCATGCCCAGTCCTGATAAGACTCTGGAGTACTATCAAAACAGAGATTTATTCATCATAATGTACATGGCCCTGCAGGGTGGGGACAAGCTCTTTAACTCTCCCTGAATAGGAACCCCACCACCATCACTAGCAATGGGTGCACAGGGATTACTATACCTGACCAAGGAACATCTTCAACCACTGTTGCTCTACTGCCCTGAAACACTGGAAAGCTATCTTCTTGGAGCCTACAGGAACCTTCCCAATGACTTGGATCTCATCCCTAAGGACCATCAGACCAGTATTTCTCCACTTGCAAGTAAAAATGAAAGGCGGAGGAGTACCAGAAGGGAGAGGTAGCTCAACCACAGGCATTACAGAAAGCTCATGATTAACGGATAGATGCTGTTAGGGCCCTCAGTGCACTAAGCGACCAGGACCACCCTCATGAAACCCTCGCTTGCGTCTTATGCCCATAGACCCAGGAGCTCTGATTCAGATGAGGCTTGGCCCTTCAGTCCTTGCCAGAGAGGTCTGCATGTCTCCTAGTCCTGCCTTTGGTCCCATCTCCCAGATGGAGACCCCAACCCCACGTTGTAGGTATCTTCTCTCCTGAACAAAGCCCTCAAGCAAGCTCTAGCTTGTACCAAGCCCTGTCTCCAGCCTTGTCTCCTGTTGCTTCTCTCTGCACTCCCTGGGCGGACCCTGGGCCTGGTTCACTGTCATGGTTCATTGCCAGACCCTGTGAACAGCACCCTGCTCTGGCCCCGTGGGACTGCACCTCAACAGCGAAGGGACTGCAAGTGCTGGGGTCACCTCCGGCTCCTAGCTCATCCCACCTCGTGAGGCAACCCTGCTCCTGGAGAAATGCTGGCCCGTGACACCTTCTACAAAAGGCTCTTTTCATACTCTTTATGTATCTCCCTATATAATTACCTGCTGGCGTTGGGATGAAGAGCTTGTTTTGCTACTATTCTCTGTGCACCCCACAGCCGTGAACATCATCTTCCTTATACTGCAAAAGCAGCACCTATTCCAAAGGAGCTACAAAGAGGAGCCACTTTTATTTACAAAAGGTGAAAATACGGAGTTTTAATTCATGTCACACACTTTCTTTGCACGCATTGATCAGAACACACGACGAGACAAAACCTGAGGGTGGGGTTTGGTTTGGTTTTGATTTTTTTTTAAAAAACCCTGTTGCTTTCTTATGGGCATAACATAGCAAATTATTGACTTACCAAGGGCGTTCTCAGAGTTACACAAATACACATAAACCTAGATAACAAATGCAATTTTATTACATTTCCCACATGAACATAACACTTCTCTCCCACTTCCTAAAACATGTGTTTAGGACTGACCCATTTTTGCTTAGATTAGCAGGCCACATCACCAAAATGGGTTGGAACAGAGTGGATAAAAACAAAAGACGTTGTTAAACTAAATAAACATCATTTCAACTGAATAAAAAAAGTGAGGAAAACCAGTCTGGTATAATTCTAGAAGACGCTCATGCTCTTCAGCCCTGTACTGCAATGCACTCATCTGCTTTTCCTAAGCTTTCAAGCATTGAAGCAAGATCTACTTTACAACATGAGCTGCTGAAATCACAAACATGGAAGCGACCCTTTCAGGAGCTCAGCCAGAATCTGAATTTCAGCAGTGAAAATGTTGTCCTTTGAAACCACTGTGATGTTTAAAGTTTTGCACCCCTGAGACTAGGTTTTCAGACAGCAGGTGTCTATGTGCACCAAGTGCACTTTCATGGAGCTCAGATTAGGCACCGTGTGGAATGAGTGCATGGTGTTGGTCCCCTTAAGCATAATCGCTACTGTCCCCAAAACAAGTAAGGTCTGACATTGCAGAAGCATGTCAGGACAGCCAAATCAGCTGGAGCAATTAGTATGTGAGTGCTATTCAGCTGACCAACAGCATCAATAAAATAAATGCTACCAGGCAGAGCAAGCTGTGGATTTACATGGAGCCTAGAGTAGCAAGACCTCCTGATCACGGCATGCATTCATGCCAACATGACAGAAATTACATTCCTTAAGCCACCTCTTTCCAGATAGTTCTAGTTCAGTGAGGATGACCATCCTTCTGAAAATGTGGTCAAAAGAAAGAATTTCTCATTCTCAGCTTTAGCATTTTTTTTCTGATGGTTGAGGGAAAGGCAGAGGTCACAGGAAGGTGTTATTCACTAAAAATGCTTTTAATATGTTTTTGGCACTTCAAGTTTTATCTACAAACTTCCCATCTTCAAATGGCAAGATGTCTTGCAAAATTTTGTAAGCAGGAACAAGGCAGTTTTAGGAAGTTGTTCTCATACAAAATTAAGGATAAGTGAACAGTCTGCCAGGCTCACAGGTATTTTAAACAATACTGAGCAACAATCCGAGCCTGAAGCTTTGAGTAAGGTGATACTTCTGGGCCTGTCAGTCACGGAAAGAGCCTTCAAAACAAAGTAATCTCTACAGAAGTCTGGGCACAGTATTTTTGGAGAAGATGAGACATATTTAGGGAAGGTAAGTCATAGTCCCAAATTCCTCTTGCTATTCTCCTCCTGTACACAGCGGATACATTTTTAAAGTTTCAATTATTTTAGCATCTTCTGGCACTTAATTCAAACTCCCACAGGTCAGAGCTCTGCTGTCTTGGGCAGTGGCCCAAGATACCCACATCGATGAGACAGCGCAGACATGAGGAAGGAAATACTTGACTGCCACAAGGCACAAGTTATCTGAAGTGAAACAAACCCATAAAACATATCCAAAGAAAGAAAACACTTAACATGAGAAAACTCATGAGTTGGTAAAGTGTTTGGGTTTTAAACTGTGATATTGGTTTAAACTGTGATATTGGTGAACAAGAAGTCAAATAAAGCCACCTCCTTCCAGTTACAGATGCTACAGAGCAGCACATTTGTTTGGGATGACTAAGCTAAACTCTTTGATTTGGTGGAAGGAGTCCTCCCCATGAGACTGGTTGTTGCTTTCCCAAAACAACAGACCAGCTGCCACCACACAGGACAGTCAGTACTTGCCACAGTTAAATACTCTAACTTCCTGGATTGGCTTTTGAGCTATAGCACTTTCAAAAGACTTGGAAAGAAATATCAACAGAGGAGAAAACTGTTGAAAAAAACAAGTGAGGAAGAGCAGAGCAGACATACAGGCATGTACGTCTGCAAGTGATCCGACAACAGGTCCCTCACACATCTCCTTCATCTCTGAAACAACAGTGGGTCTCTAACACAAACCAGGAAAGCTGTGAAGATACTTCACAAGCCATACTGCAGTCAACATGCATTGATCAGTTTTTCAATCCCATTACGATACCTCAGTGCTAAAAGTTTCCTTTCCTTGCATTCTTCCAGCTGTCCTGCGATAAATCGGTTTACAAACTACTGAGCTTTGCATCAGCTTTATTTAGACAGGTTTACCAATTGGAGCTGCTGTTAATAGCAGAAATCCTATCTGGCAGTTGCAGCACAGATAATCCCAATTTGCCAGAACATTCTTACCTGCCACGTTTACTCTCACCTTTGCAAAGCACCCAAGAGCTCCATATAAACATCTGGCTTAGCCTCTCAGATTAATAAACACATTCTAAAACAGTTTTATTTCCCCACAAGAAATCACATTACCAGTTATTTTCTTGCACAAATAATTATGTTAATAACCTCCTCCCCAAATGAACACCTCATGATTTTTTAAAAAGGTACAAATACAGTTAATCCATGAAAGATGTTATATTATTAAAACATATGCTGAAATCAACAACACTCAAAGCTCTGTCATGGCATTTTGTTTTTCATTGGTATTTACATTATTACAGTTTTTAAGTATTGCCCTGGAAATCAGCTTTGAAGTGGAATGATGAATAAATGAAGATTTATTATTACTATCCTTATTAGAAGGATTTTAAAGTCATTAGAGACTGACAAGACATAATAATCATATTATATTCAATCTTCTCTAGAACATCTCCTTTAATAGGCCTGCTAACTCAATTATTTAAATATATATCACAGTAAACCGCAGCGTTCCTTCTGCAGGTTGGGATAAGATGGAAAATTTCATGTTCTGTTTTCAGTTAACCAGAACTTCTTCTTACAGAATTCATAGGGTTTGTGGAGGATTTCTCGGTTTTAAACACTAGAGTTTCAAATTTACGGTGAACACCTGGCTCACTGTGTCTGCTCAACTGAAAAAAAAAGGTTAAAAGCTGGGGACGAAATAAGGCACTGGAGCACAATCTCAACCTGCAGTGACTTTCAAAAGTAAAAAAAAAAAAAAAAAAAATCCCTTGCAGAAGCAATGATCTCTCAAACAGACAACAGATTTGGCTTCAACCAACCCCTCCAGCGAAAGAAGGAAGAAGCATCTAGAGGCTCTGGGGAAGAACTGAAGCAGAACTGCATCACTCTGAGCAGTTCAGGAAATAGTCTCTGAACTCTAAGTGACATCTATAGCCCAGCAAAACCTACTGATTAAAAAAAAAAATACCAAAGTACTGTATACTTGGAAATTATCTCCTTTTCTTCTAAAGAACGGTGGATAAACCCTAAGACAAACATCACAAACCCTGAAGAACACTTTGCAAGTGTGGTCTCCTAGACAGACTTCCTTATGAGGGCTTGGAGGGAGGGTTGAAAACAAGTACAAGGCTTGTGGCAGGAGAGTTGAGTGACAAAAAGGCAAAGGGCAAAGCTGCAGCCACGTTGACGCTCGTAACTCTTGCACAGCTTCTTTGCCTGCTCCTCCCTGAAAGGACGAGGAGAAAGTGCTGAAGCACTAGAAGCATGTTCAAAGGAAATCGAAGTTGGCAATGCAATAACGATGCTCTTCTGGCAACTTCTGCAATGTGAACAGAGAACTGTTATCCAAGGCACAGAAAACAAATTGCTGTATGGGAATTACTCGGGTCCTTTCCATCCTTCCTTTACTCATGAAGTCCTGCACCACGAGGTCACCTCAAATGAGAAGCTTGGAGACACCACCATTTACACAGTTCTGAGAACACCTCAACATCTCTTCAGTTCAGACAACTAAGGATGTTTCCCTGCCTCCACTACACATACTGACCATCTAGTTCATACTCAACAGCTCCACACGCTGCTTGTGGAGCTAAAATTAAAGCAGTGGGAACGTGGTGGGAAAGCTCTTGAGCACCAAAGACCGAACTCACAGAAACATCACAGGAACAATTGCCTTGTTGCCAGTCCTCTTATTTGTGGGAAAAGAGTGGAATGTGGGAAAGTGAAGGTTTTTCAGCTCTGTGGCTAATATAACCACACATGACAAAAATCCCTAAGAGGCAAAAAACCCAGCAGCCGAAGGCACAGGTAAGAGCAAAACTGGCTAGAATCAAATACATGTATTTTCATACCTCTCCTCACTCAAAACAACTTATTTAATGCAAAAGCAAGATGGAAAGTACAACCCTTACTATTGACTCTTTCTGCCTGCAACTTGTCTGGGGATAATGTTCAAAGGAAAAAGAAGAGTATCATTTTCATCTCAGGTGTTAGGCAAACAGCGAGGGACAATATGCTATAAACCATGTTCTTCAGATCACACCAGTTGCCCAAGGAAGGCAGCACCAGCCCTGAGGTATTCTCCTTTAATTCGGTCACAATGCAGTGACAGAATATCCTCCTTCAGGATTTCCTCCACTTGTGAAACATCTGAGGCAATGTGGGCTACTGCAACTATGAAGCTACTTCTGCACAGGCACTTTATGTCAGATTAGTCCCCGGAGGCACACACCCAAAGTGTTCCTCATCTATGAACATCATCATATACACATACTAACATTCTCAGGATGTTATTGACACTATCACTACATCCGTCACTTTCCAATTCCACTTGTTGTCTCTGTTTCTTTAACTTTGCTGCCTCCTTCCCCAAATCTACCTCTCTTACAGCCTGCCCCTAATTCCCTTCCCAGTATCTTCTTGCTCCTCATGAACCATCTGATGCTCCCGCCACTCAGCTCGGTCTTGCTCTGCCTAGTCATTCTGCAGTTCATTTTCAATCTCTACAGGCTGCAGAGATACTCTGCTCTTAGCCACTGGCTGGATGAGACACTTTCGTCCCTTCCTAGAAACAGGGAAGGAAACATCAGCAGCTCTTGACACCTGGAACTGGCCAGGCAAATGCACGATGGATGTGCTGCAAGTCTTTTTAACCTCTGTTGACTCTGTGGATCCTCCTGCATCTCTGGGAACTTATTCTGCTAAGGTCTGTTATCCCAGCTGAGACCGTCTGCTCAAATCTAGCACGACTATGCTCTCTCCTTGCAGGGAGTTGATGACAACAGACCTCTGATAAGGCACTGACACCCTCATTGATGACTTTAGAAATAACTGTGCAGAATATGTCACACAGAATTAATTTGGGACTAACGACATGAAAGTTTAACAGAAAATGAAGTGGACAGAATACTCTGAGCTTTCATATCTAACTCATCACAAACAATGCAATTGCCACTATCGTTCCCAATAGGGAAGAAAGTCCCCCTTCACTGGAGTCTTTCAGCTCCAGCAAGAGCTCTAGGCAATTGGCCAAGTCCAGAAGATTGTTAAGAATGATGGTAAGTATGATGTTGAGGTGTATTTTTCATGCCTCTCTTTTATATTGAAAAATTGTGTTCAGGAACTATGCAAGGCAATGGACACGTGAAGCACATGGCTTCCTGCTTCTGGGCATCTAAGCACCCTGTTAATCATTTATAGGTCTCAAAAGGACAGCAGTAAAGCCAGGTATACTCCAGCTCACCTTCCTTATGTGCCCAATTCCTGATCTGGAGGGTGTCTCTCAGCAGCAAGGGAAAAACGTGGCTTTTGTGCTCACTCTGGTTACCATTCAACAAATCCTAAGTCCCGGGCTCCAACTCCTTGCTAAAAAAGGATCAAGTAAGTGAACTAGACCTTTAGCAATGAAAAACTGTGTACACCTAACCTAAAATACATGCCAGGACATGGTTAACAGCAGGTAGTACTTCTGACATTCATAGCTTTCTATAACAGCCCTCAAATGGATCCCAGAATAGCTAAATGATACCACTGACACCAGTCCAGCTCTATAAAGTGGGAGCCCTTTAAAATCCCTTCAGTCTTCTTGATCCTTTGCCACCAGAAGGTACCTTAGCTTTCTTGTCATTAAAGTTATGATCCTCAGCCCACAGCATGCAGTTAAACAACAACGAGCTGAAGTATACATATTGCCAAAAATTGATCCCTCACTAAATATCAGCTAAAATATAAACTCAAAACTCCTTTGAGAAACTAACAGAGCTTTTTGTTCTTTGGCAGCACTTGAAGCCTGTTTATAATAAAAAGCAACATACTGGACTCACAATTCCAAACCCAGCATCTCTTGGGTTAGCAAAGCAGCACACACAGGAAAATAATCTGTCATGTAGGCCTGAAATTTGCTGAACAACTACTTTCTCTTCAGATTATGCCTCTAGTTACTATTCCTTTGGGATCCATTGTTGGGAGCAAACTAGCCCCCAGAAAGGCTGAAAAAGTGAAATATCAATGCTTTTGAAATTAAAGGAAGATATTTTTTGCTGTTGGATGCGTCATTCCCACTACTACACAAACAACTGCTATAAAAACCACCAGAGAAGTGTGGCATCATACTCAGTAGCAACGCACCTATTTTAAGAGTAACAGTATGAAGTTAGCTTATTCACAGCCGACTTAACTTTCAGATAGCTGGGCAGACCAAGAAATTTCCTTACTGAACAGTCTTGCATATGATTCCTAATATTTTAAAGACTGAATGATGATTTAGATGATTATCTAAAAACCACTTAGCATATGCTACTAGAACCAGGAGGGAAAGTGTGGTGAAGCTGACTGCATTTTACCTCATATCACTCTACCTTTCCTGATGCGCAAGTGTCTGTGACAAGACCTGGGTCATAGATTGGTCTTCCCACACAGTGAAACAGATGTTTTCATCCAGCATTCAGAACTTCCCAGTACCACCAAATCCCTCCCAGCAGGTTATTTCTAGTACCTTCAAACCCTGTTTGCTGTGGGATTTCAGAACTAACGTTTTAATGTTTTACAGGATAACAATGATGAGGAACCATTTTTCTTACTGAACAGATTTTTATTTTTAGGAAATGAGTCAACTATTTTGGTACCTAATGACAAATACGTAACAAAGACTCGTATATAAATACAAGGGGGTTGTGCAACTCATCCTTGAACCATTCCAGGATGCACCAAGTTAACAACAGTGCAGTACATCACTTAGAATGTTAATTTTCCATGAAGGATTTCATCCAGACCTCTGCTTCAGCTCTCATGGTACCATACTGTCCCTTGGATGGGCCAACTGCACTATCATCGTAATTTATTTCAACATACATTTTCCTCTACATTTTGTGAAAGGTTAAGGCTCCCAAATACACCTGCCAAAACATTCACGATGTTGGGAGAAAGATGAAATCCTGATACACTTACCACCAAACACATCTCCGTTCTGATAGTTTTTCCCCTTCTGAGTTTCCTCTTCGTTTTGAACAGTAGAAACATGCTTGGCGGAGGCACAGCCCATAGCTTCATTCAGACAGCTCCAGCTGGACCAAACCACAAATCATGTCTAGAGACAAATGCTCATTGTTTTAAAAATAATCCACCTTCCCACGTGGCTGTCAAGTCACTTTTACCTAAAGACGGCAAAAGAGAGAGAAGAGTATTTGACTGCATGTGTTGACAAAAGGGAACCTCTAAACGTAGCACTTCAAGAAAACAAGTAATGGGGTTTGTGGAGTCCAAGAGCACAGTCTGCCTCCATTTTAGGTGCTTAAAACCACATTCACAGAGTACGATACAGTATCGGTTGAGTATAATACAGGTACATGAATCCTGCCTTGGGAGAGGAGCGCAGTAGTTGAACTCAAAGTTTCTTCCAGACCTGTTGTTTAATTCATGGCTTGAAGAAAGCAATGTGCTCACACATGTTTTCCACCCACCCAGGTACTTCCACAGAACATAGGGGTTTTTTTGGAAAGAAGAGATGAAACTGGCGTTATCTGCTCCTCCTGTTCCTTTTACCAATCCACCCATCAAGCCGGATTTCTTACGGTGTTTTAGTGATTAAGAGCTGTTAATTGCAAGTGTTCAGACAAAATAACCCTCCCTAAATCAATTAAAGCTCTTATGTTAATAGATGTGAAAAAGGATAGCCAGCTGTAGTATCTTTTTGCTATGTGTTCATTACTCTATTATATCCATTAAATCTCCACTGCTCAAAAAGGCAACTATCCCCCCCTTAAGATGGAGTAACACTTCCTGAACAATCCAGATGTCACATGAAACAAAAGCGGGAAGAAAAAGGTGATTCACAGCTTCAATATTTTATGTAAGAATTAACTAGAATAACATAAAAATTAAGAACATTAACTGTTTAATGATTCCACACTCAAACAAAACCAAATTCAAAGCTGGCAGAATGACCAGGCTTGCGTTTCCACCAGCCAAACCTTTTGGAAGAGGAGAAGAGCTAGAGGAAATCAAGATCCACCCCTTTCCACCGAGTTGTTTAGTTCAGCTGTGGCATAAGATCACACACACTATTTCTTAATTCATTACTTCTGGGTATTTACTTTAAAAGGATGCGGCTCATTTTACTCCACAGTGACCACAAGAATTTTATCTACAGCAGCAAACAGGTGCTCTTAACTGAGGGACAGCAGTATCCATCCCACCACAAAAGTTACCACCAAAGAAAACCACCTGGGTTTGACCTCCTTGCACGCTCAGCA
>NW_010405172.1:5367-15534 GCF_000710305.1 Buceros rhinoceros silvestris | reverse complement strand
CAGCAGGAACAGCATGCCTGCCCCTGCCAAGGCCGTGCCATGACACTTCAGGACACAGTCTAGGAAGGCTCCGTGAACAATCTCATTGGGATTTCCCTGCCCATCGCCAAAATCACAAAAGCAAGGATGTGGCCAGCTGGGCCGAGAGTGATTCTGCTTCTGCAATTGCAGCCGTAGGTTCCATGACAGATGGTTTTTACCATGCAAGGGGAAGGACTTAGGATGCAGAACCACCTCCCACATCTACACCCAAGATCAGCTTCCACTTCCCATCTTGCTCTGCACAGAAAAGTGCTTTTCTCCACTAAATGGTGAAGAAAGCAGCTGACCATTCATCTCCATGTGTGTCCAAAGAGCATGACAGTAACAAGTCTTCAGCTCACTGGTGGGATGGGAAACGAGGATCCATAAGGAGTTAAAGCATCAGCCACACTGTGCTCGCTCAGAAGGTAGGTCAAGTCCCACAGAGGTGGGGGAGATGGAGGAGAAATAGCAGACTGGGAAAGGGAATGGCTAAGGGGATTGGAAACTAAATGTGGACTCATTTTCTTAAAGGATGCAAATTTGCTCAAAGCCAATAGCTTTTAATAGACCAGCTGAAACAAATGAGGGGGTAAAAACAATCAAAGTTTTTTGCCACAGAGTCCCTGTTTCAAATTTCAGATAAAAGCAGGAGCTTCAAGTTAAGCAGAGCCTGAAAACAGATTTCTGAACTAAAGTATAACCCATTATATTATCCCAGAGAAAAGGATGCGGCCAGCTGAGATGAAGCGCAAGGGGAGATCCGACGTAACCCCAGAAAAGACAAGGAGGCGTGTGGATGGGATGCTAAGGGGCTGTAAGGGGTAGGGGGCAGAAACCGCTGCACACCACACACCCAGCATCTCTGTCACACCACAGCTGAACTGCCCTCCCAGAAGTACCTGTTAGATGAATTATGCTGTTGCCTTATATTCATATATTTTTTCTCTTTCTGTCTCTCACCAGGGACCACTTACAAAAGGGAAACAGCTGCTTAGTAATAAAACCCAAATGTATTTCACAACATAGTGATGGGTTAGTTTTGGGGAGAGGGTTTTGTGTGAAGCGTTATACAGAGCGAACATGCAGCAAAATAAATTGCAAAATACTTAAATGTCAATTAACACCCAGGAGGGGTGATGGTCCCATCACTCAGGACCAGCAAGCTGACAAAACAATTGGAAGCAGAGGGATGCAGAACACGAATGCAGAAGGATAACGCTCTTTGGGGGAGGGAAGGAAAAAAACCATCCACAGTTAAATGTCTCCTGCAGCATCTTGGTAGCACACGCCAACCTCTACTAAAAATATGGTCACGTTTGAAGGCACACTATGATTAAAGGAAACAAACGGGAATACAAGAACTGGATGTTTTACCTTTTACACGAAGGAACAGTAATCACAGCAGTACCTGAAAAAACTACACAACTAACACTTGGGTTACAGAGGCAATTCCTCCTGGTGCCAATAAACCAGGCTGAGAAAGCTACTCCAAAATGACCTCGAAGAGAAGTCTGGCACACATTTCTTGGACTACAGTAAACAGTGCAGCCAGACAGATGACATAGATAACCAACCAACCAAGAATTCGCAGAGGGGTTAAAACAAACAAACAAAAAAGAGAGAAAAGCAGCATTAATTTTACAAGAGACAAAATCTGAGATAAGCAACACCGTGATGCTCCCCAGCCTTGGGGAACTGTCTCTTGCCCGCGTATCGAAGCCCACGGTGACAGGGTTCACGTATCACTCAGAAACGAGGTGCTGGTCCTCATTCGGCGCAATGCCTGCAGAGAGCTTTGAGGCTGTGAAACACAGTAGTTTGAACGGCAGCAGAATAACACGGATGCATTATTTTCCTCCCCCATTCTGCATCCTCCCCCACTTTTGCACAAGTAGAATTTTCCCTTTTGTCTTCCTGAGCATTTTGGGGGCATATGGATTTTTAGAAGCCAAAAATAAAAAGAATAAGAAAACCTCAAACCATTTGCAGCTCATGTTCACCACCCACCATCATTAATTATCAAGGTTGGAGAGGCAATTTACAAGCTCCAATCTGCAAAACGCTAGTGAGAAAAATCTCTCAGGCAGATCAAAAGTGTCTACACCCCCCCAAATTAAATCCGGCAGGTTCAAGATTAATATCTTACGTGCGGGTCAAGAGAAGACCACAGACACTTTGGGATGTTGTACTTCATACCCCAAATTTCTTCCGAGCTAAAAACAGGGGAATTAAATTCTTAGACTAGAAATTCTCTTTGGAAACCGTAAACAATTCCTTTTACTTTCTTCCCCCCCCCCCCTTTTTTTTTGAAGCATGTCTATGTTGTGCTTTTTCTTTTACCAGCTCTTTCAAAACTTCATTAATCCACCCGAGATCCCATCACCTCTTATTTCTGACAGTTATATCTCAGATTGTATCCTTGACAAAACACATTTTGCTTCCATGGCTGAAATACAAAACTTAGTACTGAATGGAGGAACTCCAGTGGTTTACAATAATTGTATGTTAATTCTTCTATTACCATGAGTGTATTTGTTTTCACCTTTATTGCACTGAGATAATGAATCTTTCACCTTCTTCAGGCTGCAGATACGTCTAACATTTTCCTTCCATGTTGACCATACAGGAAATCAGGTTAAAATTTCATAAATCTCAAGAGATCAAAGCAATGAGCTACATGCAACCATGGAAAAACCCTAAAGCTACCAAGAAAAAACACACTAGCTTTCCCTAGAATACAATTTAGACCAGGTAGAACCAAAGGATTTCACTTAGTGCTCTTATATTTGTTTTCTGTAAGAAACAGGCCTGTTTGATTTCCATTTGATTTCTAACCCCCTGCAAAATCAGAAAGTAGCAATGTCTTCGGAATTTGCCCTCCATGAGGGTCACTGGAAGCTGGCACCTGGGAGTCTCCTGCGGCGATATCCCTCTTTCTCAGCCACCCTCCACCAGAAAATGTCCTTTTTTTCAACCGCCAAAAGGCATTTTGGAGCCAAAAAGTTGGAGCTTTTGCCTTTAAAGTGCATCAGTGGCTTAAGGAAGGCTGGGGGGTTGGGGAGGGGGAAGGATTTTTTTAGAAAAAAAAAAAATAATAGAAGCTCTTTTTCTCCTCCAAATTATTGGAAGCGGCATTGCTGGTGAATAGCAGAGTTACACTGAAAATTAACCCACTGACTTGCTAAATGAACAGAGCAAGGTTACAGCGGCATGAGAACTGCAAATGCTCTGGAGCGGTCAAAGGGGAAAGTCAAAGTGAGCGGTGATGCTCTTGTTACTTCGAACCCACAAACAGAACACACCCTCCTCCTCCTGTCGATACGAATAGCCAGGAAATTAAGCATTTTCTCCCTTTCTATGAAGTTGTCCCTGTGATGCAAAATTTCTGCATTTATTACCACATTTCAGCATCCTATTGGAAACACGCTGTTCCGGCCAGCTGGGCTAACACAGCAGTAACCTCACTGAAAGGGAGAAGAATGAGTGCAGTGCTGTCAAATCAATAAGGCACAAGGAAACGCAGAGAAAGCACACCATGGTTTACCACATTTTACTCAAGCTGCACTAAAAATATCATCGTCAAACTAAAACAGCCCAGTTACCCAGTCAGATGGTGGAACCGCCATTTGCATGCTACTAATTCCTATCATCGGGTTATGTGTCCTATTACAGGACAGACTTCGCTCTGCTGAGGCTTAACTTCTTTTATCAGCAAAATTAGACTCTTTTTTTTTTTCCCCATTTTGTTTTCAATAGTCATTTCTGCTGACCCAATACATGAGGTATTAAAGTACCGAGTGACTCCCACACAGAATAGCTCTCGACAGCAATGCAATACTTCTAGGGAGCATTTTCTCCTTACTCAATCTCATGAGGAGAAACACTGTCAGTGAGTCCCTGGGAAGGGATTTCACACCTCACATGGGAAAATAGAAATGAGAAAGAGAAGGGCAATAGCATCGCAGTCATCATCTTCATTCACACAGGGTGGGATTAAAGCAACACTACTGTGAAAAGCCCAGCAAACCAGGAGCAAGGTATGGCAGTCACAGGACCTACCATTTTTGCTCCTTCCAAAGAAAATTAATTA
The DNA here is from genome assembly GCF_000710305.1 of Buceros rhinoceros silvestris. NCBI lineage: Eukaryota > Metazoa > Chordata > Aves > Bucerotiformes > Bucerotidae > Buceros > Buceros rhinoceros. Next base: position 11,420 of record NW_010405172.1, on the reverse strand, counting down.
GATTTTATTCTGAGGTTTGTTTTTTCTAAAAAAACCCACCTCAAATACTTTAGAGTAGTGATGGGAAGATTACCACCACCGCTACAGAATGCGGTTCTAGCATCTAACACTCTTCTTCCTCTTTCTAGGAGAATTAATAGACAAAATATTGAAGACACATGAGACGTTACAAGACTATGGGCTGGCATATGGAGGCTATGGACTACGAGCGGGTTTTTTTTCTTGCCCATGGAGGAAAACCACACTAGAGATGGTATGTTTCTGGTGAGAACGCAAAATTTTTATGAAACATATTTCACCTGCACAGCCTCTTTCAAACCAGCAGCGGTGCCACAGCTTCTCTTTACCATAGTAAGAAGTGCTACTCCACCAGAGTTTCAAAAGAATCCTTATATTATCCTACCTACTTTCTCTTTGCAGAAAAAACAAGCACTTTACATTAAAAATAAGATTATGTGAGAACAAGCTGAGAACACCTTAAATATTTGCTGCTTCTACATGAGCAATCACTGTAGCTGTCACATGGATGCTACAGAACTGCAGTCAAGATTTCCACAACACACACAAAATGTTCGCACATACGTTTGCTATCAAACACGTCTCAGAGCTGGTGGGTCACTACAGTGTCCATTGATCAGTGCTTGTCTTTTGGGTGATGGTCAGTGCTAGAGGATTGAAAACCCAAACGAAACCAGCATGAAGGACCTGACTGAAGGCAACAATACTCTTTCCATTGACTTTAGGTTGGCTTAAGGCCACTTCCTAGACTGAATTTTCATGGAGGAAAGATTGTAATGTGATTTATTTCCGAAAAGATTTTGGAAATGTAGTGCTGGGTGATTGCAGCCCAGCCAAGGCTGGTGTGATGGGAGACAAAATTCTCCTTAGTACACCACTTTTCCAGTATATCTAAGCATAATCTGCATCCCTTCCCGCAATGGGTGGGGTGCCCAAGTACCTCTAAAGTATAACGAAAACTAATAATGAGCTCTCATTTAATTTTATTTCTGCCTTCACTCTTTAAGAGTAAGATATGGTATACTGAGCAGGATACAGTAAAAGACCCTGCGGTACAGGAAGAGTGATTTATACAACGCTTTGTACATGTCTAAGTACGGGCGTGAGCATCATCTCGCCTTTGAGAACTCACTCCCTTTGCTTTGTCTTACCAAAAATAATCTAAAGATGCAACCATTACCCCCAGCCAATAAATCCCATCATTTAGAATTAGATTAAAATAAAATTATTAAGTAGCTGCAGCTGCTCCATCAACGACACTGTCACTTTGGAAGAAAACCTTGAGAGATAATTACCACACTGTAAAACAGCAGCTTCGTCCTCCTGAATTCCTCCTGCCCTGTTCCCAGCAGTGATGGGGGGATGTGCTTCGAGACATGAACACTGACTTTGGCCTGGAGCTGAACTCTTTTTAGGACTGCCCCTCTCCCAAAAAGGCAGTAGCTCTCCTAAAAATGTGAAGCACATACTTCCTTATTTCAACAGTAAAAGCATCGAGTATTTAACATCAGACTTGGAGACTTGGACTTCTTAGACTTGGCAGTTTAATCTTTATTCTTCCACACTTGTACTTCCTTCCCAAACTATCACCCCGATGGTGGGAATAATGGCACAGAGATGAGTTTGGCAGATGTCTCCAGCTGTGCGAGATGCAACCTGTCCACTCCCTGTGACAATGATTAGCATTTTTCAAAACTCACTAAAAGCAACTTTTGCATCATCATATCACAAATCCAGCACAGCTACACTCTCCAGGTAAGGAACGCGAGACTCCCTGACAGGCAGGGTGCATGCAGAAGTCTCCATCCAACCCATGAGATCTCAGTGCCACACCCCAGGGTGGCAGTGGCATGGCAAAATGATGCTGAAAGAACAGAGATTAATTTTTTCCCTCTGACACCAGTGTCTAGTGGAAGGTGTCCCTGCCCGTGGCAGGGGAGGTGGAACTAGATGACCTTTAATATCTCTTCCAACCCAAACCATTCTATGATTCTGTGAACTTCCGTTACAGCAAAAGTCCTTTGAGACCCAAGATTGAAAGCATACCAAAAGCATCAGTGCTGTGCACCTGGCTCTGGCAAGCAGAAGAGAGGAAGAGGAGTGTGGCTGACCCTCTGCTGCAGTGAGGAGGCAGCAAAACCACCTACTTCATCACACGGAGGCAATCTGGGGCAGGGTGCATTGGAACAAGACTGGGCTATTCACAATGAAATGCTGGCACTGAGGGAAGTGAGCTGATGGTTTAGTCTCCTATGACCAAGCCCATTTAATCCCCACCTGTATTTCAACTGTACCCTGTACGTGCAAACAACCAGTGCAACTTCAGCCAAAACAAGCCAATCAAAATTGTCAACCCAACTTGCACAACCCAAAAGCAACCAGCTGACACCTGAGGTTTATTTTGGGTGTCATGGAAAATGCAGGGTCTCCTGGACACTGAGATGTGAAAACGTGTCAGTACGTTAACTAGTCAGTGAGCCTAGGGAATCTGGATGGACGTACTGATTATTGAATACCTGAGGAGCACAGCAACACATAGGTTGTGTGCAGTCTTTCCAAACAAGCTGGGCAAGTGCCCATCAGTGCTGGAGCACCCTCTCAAGTACATCATTAAACAAATCTTGCCATTAATGGATAATGGCAGCTTTGACACCTCTAAGCAGTCCTGTTTCAGACAAAGCGAAAAAACAGTTCCCTTGGACTTGTGTGCGTTTTGGTTTTTAAGCACAAGGATTCCTAATGCAATTACCTGTAACTGTACATTTTCAGGGTCTCATCCCCCTGATCTATCCTAACAGCTCCACAATAAAAAGCCCCTCAATTGGCTGACTGGTGCTCCCAAGAAAATCATTAAAAGATATACGTGAATGAGATAAGAGACACCACTATCTACCCCCACCTCCAGCTGCATCAATGAATGATGACCACGAATACAGCAATTAACTTATCTCCCCAAACAACTGCCTCCAAACATTCAGCATGGGATCATCCCACCTCACCTTGGGAAATTACCTTCAGTCCCTCTAGCCTGCCTCAAACATATGCTCTCCAGTGATGCTGTGTGCTTCCAGCTTTCACCTGGACACCTTTCCTCGCTCCCCGGTAAGTTTGGCAAAGCATCAAATTTGGCCAAATTCATTGCCGCAGAGGAAGAGAAGAGCAGCTGTAAGCTGGAGGGGGGCTGCTGGATGTCTCTGCAGCAATACAGCGCTTGGGTTGCTGCTGAGGCATTTTTCATCCAAAGAGCTGAGGCAGGAGCTACTTTGTGTGTCACTTAGGTTGAAATTAAAACAAAACAACTCAGCTCTGCAGAAGCCAAGAGGGTGAGATGCTGAGGACCTGCTGCTGATGTGTCAGCAAGGACACATTTGCCATATGCACCTCTGTTGTTTCTGTGCAATTAAAGCATGAAAAATTTAAAGGGGCCTCCTTTATTTTGGAGATGAGCCAGAGAAAGAAGAAATCTTTCTTCACTAACCTGATATCATTTAAATGACAGATTAAGTGCAGAGATGCTGCTCAAAAGCACAGGAAGAGACTCATCCAGGCCCATGAGGAGTAATTCCAGCAGAGGCACCCGTTCCTGTGCACGGCTGCCTCCTCTACGGCTGCAATGACAGCTACAGTCTAGCTAAAAATCATCAGGTAAAATTAATGATAAAAGCTAACAAAGCAGCTTGTTTCAATCCTAGCTTTTCTGAACAACTGTAGAGGGTTCAGCATTTCTACTGGGGATTTTTGTTACATATTCAGGACATTTCCTAACCATAGTCCTACATAAATGGAACCAGTAGGAATGAAAGGGACACATGCTACAACCCACATTCCCAAAATGACACTGCTGACTGCTCCCTCCTGCTTTGCAGTGCTACTCCTCAGGCTCAAGGAGGAGAAAACAGGATTTTTCGTGCTGAAGTCCACAGTACCACAATGCAAGAAGGATGGGAGTACACACACTATTTGGATGGCTTTGAGAAGGGGCTGAGCAGGTAATGGCTCCGAGGATGCAAATGCATCACCCAGGCCAGCTCTCCACTGGTCCACACTGAGCCTCTCGTTCATAACTGAGGGCAGAGGACACAGAATCTTCACCTTCTGTGCCATCTTAATCATCTTGAGCTCATAAGAACAATCCTGATTCAAAAGTATTTTCCACTTCCTTCTGCTATGCTCTGAGCAGGTCTCCCTTCTCATGGGGAGGCGTTGAGCTGGCCCTCCAGGAGCTATTTTGACTCCTTTTCCTTCTACCCAGAATGAACTCTCCTCTAATGACTTCATTATTAAATACTCAAATATTGTTCCTTTTCCAATTCAATGTCCACTGCACTAAGGGCTTTGGGGCTTTAGTTATTTTATACTGTTGCTGGCAGAAGGGGCCATGAACAACACATCCCACTCCATACTACCCACAGAGCCACAAAGAATTGCTAAAGCACCCAAGAAACTTCTTCTAAATAACACAAGTCCCACCCAACTCTTTAATCTTGGTCTTCTCTTCTGCAATGATGAAAAAAATACACAATGAAAACACTCTTTTTATTTTTCTAAACAATGTGATTGCACCACACAAAAGAAGCTTTGAAACAGTGCAGCTCTATAGTCCCAAGTATAAAGCAGTGGTGTACAAGGTCCTCCACAGATGGTACAGCTCCCACCAAGCCCGTGAATGTGGATGGTCATGGCTGAGCAAGGAGCCTGTGATCTGAAGTTCATTCATTGTTATTCTAAGAGAACCCATATAACTGTGTCCGGTTTCCCAGAACAGCACTTAACTCCAAACAACATCACTGTAAATGTTGGTGTCATTGACAGCACCTGTAAATCCTACATTGCCAGACAACTGATAAACACAGGTTCATGAAAATCAGCTTCTGGAGCGACAGGCACCCAAAACCACCATAAATCCTTCAGGTAGCATGACTGGATTTTTCCATCCCCATGTTATATGCAAATTCTGCACAACTGAATTACAATACTGTAGTTGAGCACTTACCAATTAGATTTTAAATAGACTATTTAAAGATGCCTACATCTCACTGCGAGACATGTCGTTAGGATAGAGACATTGGAAAAGCGTCAACCCCAGAAGCTAATAATAGGATTCCTCTCTCTCTATGTTGTTTCTCCTCATCATGTTTTTTATAATTAAGAAATTACATGACAAATAGCTACTGTTTTGTCATCTATGGTGAATCATTTAATACATGTGTTAGTGATCCTAAATAAACTGTACTTCATCAAGGTGAAGTTCAGATCTTCGAGACTCCAAAGACTAAATCCAGAGCATCAACACGAAAGCTTGAAGCTAGAAAAGAGCAAGGATAGAGACAGTATTTCTGGTTCATCAAGACTTTGTGCAGAACAACATGGAGAGAAGAGCTGTTCTGCATGTAAAGACCTTCACAGCTACCCCTTCTCCTGCAGTGGTGTGATAAAGTACAAACACCAATGTGGAGAACCCTCTTAGTGACCACCATCTGTTTGGAAGAGTGACAAGTTATAAAATATACTGAAATAAAAACTACAATTTGCCACGTCTTCCTTTTTTTTCTCCTCTTCCCTTTGCTAAAAGAGAAGCAAAGCCTAAGTGCTCCTTTTACCAAATACACTGTAAAGCTTAAAACCAAAAATAAAAAAATCAGGACATTCTGTCTGGCAATCACTCTACTTGCCTTCCTGATGTTCAGCTTGCCATAAGGTAATGCTCTCTCATCACATTTTGCTGTGCAGTAAAACCTGAGGCTTTCTATTCATGGCACCACCATCACCATCCCTGGAAGAGGGTTTTCAAAGCTCCCGACTCCCAACAGCAAATAACAAGTGTAATTTATGGAAGCTAGAGCCAGGAGAGCTTGGTTTGAAACCTGTCCTGTGAAGTCTCAAGGAAACCAAGCAGTGCAAGAAGCAATTTTGACAAAGAATTTGGTGAAATCAGCTTTGTGTTACCAACGCCATCCCAGCTCCTCACAGCAAGATTACGGGAATTATCAACTGCTTCCTGGAATGGGAGAGACTCTCTCAAGCCCCCTAAAACA
>NW_010405172.1:0-5284 GCF_000710305.1 Buceros rhinoceros silvestris | reverse complement strand
GGGAAAGAGAGAAATGCTTTGGCAATATGGGAAGAAGGGAAGAAGTTACTTAGCAACTCTGTTATCCTGACAGCCCAGCTGGGCGAAAGAAATTACAGGTTTAAGAGTGAAGGAATTAAACATGAAACTTTGTTTTCTACAGGGTTCTCAGCTAACATGAATCACATCACTTGGATGACTTTTGTAGGGCTAAGTCAGCCTGGACTGGCCACGGCAAAGCCATCAACCCAATGAAGACTTAACACAGCAAAAAAAAAAATGGAGAAAGAAGCCTTGATCACTTTCAGGCTCTATATTGAAGGCACACAAAGCAGCTGCTTGGATTTCCTTACCCAAGCGCCAACAACTCCCTCCAAGCATCCCAAAAAGTGAGTTTCCGAGCAAGTACCAAAGATCAAACTTTAAACAAAGCCAAGATGTAAAACCAGGAACCGCAATTCCTCAGGCATTTGCCAGCACCAGCTGGAACGGAAGCTGGAACCCTGACAGCTCAGTTTCTCCCCTCTTTTTAGGCAATAAAAAGATCTTATATAGGCCTCGAATTCAAAGGATAAATGATAATGTTAAGCTAAAATGTGACAGGAGGAATGATGCGGATGCTCACGTAGCCCAGGGTTTAAAGCTGGTCTTACCAATGGCTTCATGTCTTCACTCTGGACAACCCCCTTTCCCAGTACACACAAATCCCTAAAGACAGACCTAATAAAACAAGGGAGTTACTTGATGCAAACAAGCATTTCTGCAGATATACTGGTTTAAAAAAAAAAAAAATCAATTTTTGCTATTATTTGACACAGAAGATCCATTTGCACATGATCAGCACACTTCAACCTATAATGTAACTGGAAAAGTGTAACGGAATATTAATCTTCATTCTAGGCTGCTTAAATGCCTTATTAGGAAAATAAGAAAAAGTTCTGATTGTATGTAAGCTAAAGTACAGACTCTCAGAAGAGCATTAACGGATCTCTTATCTGTGTGTAAGAATCAGGCTGAAATTTCAGAGCACAGCAGACTTTTTCAGAAGGAGAAGAGCAGGCAACCCGATTTTTACATGATAAAACACACCACCTTTGTATTTTCACCATGGCAGTCAGCTTTCCTCGGACGTTTGCGAGTGAAAAGCCAGCCCAGGCTGGCGACACTCCCCCTGAGCCCCAAGGATTTCACTCCCTGTGAGCAGCCACGCACCCTCGCAGAGTATCAATGACATCTAGGAATCAAAGCAAGGGGCTCCAAACAGGCCAGCAGATTGCAGGCACGAACCTCCCTTTCAGCAGGCAGAAATTCCCTTTATTTTAGCCCATAGAACTGAATATCTAAACCACATCTCCAGAAAAGAGTGACCAGGGAAGAGCTGTATGTGATGGGTAGCACTAAACGGTGCAAATTAATCAAGACTAGAGAAAACTGCAAAATCCCAAAGGGCCAGAAAAAAGCCAGACAATTAAGCTGCCTGAGCGTAGAATAAACTTATCTTGACAAGCACAAGGTAACACAGATTAGAAGGAATAATGTACAATTGCGACCTGGGCTTTACTGTAGACAGCTCAATGATAACATGGTGTTGGGATTCAGAAAACACTATGAAAATGTGACAGAAAATAACACATAAAGGTATGCCAGCACTATAATATTTTATTCCTTGTCTTCATTTAAATATTTACCATAGGAATTTCTATGTACTGAATTAAAAAACCACAAAATCAAACCAGATCATTTGCAACAATCTGTACAGCAAGATGAGCTATAACAGATACTCAAATATTTTTTAGGTGATCAGGCTTGTATCTCGCAATCATCCTCACATACACTTAGTTTACACACATGGACACTCAACTGGTTTTACCACAGAAGGCTTCACCCTGATACACCGTAATTCAGTACCTCTCTCGTAATTTCTAAAAAACCCTCTGGAAGGCACAGCACCATTTTGCAGCAAGTTTTAGTCCATGGAAAACACTTGCAAGAGCTCTCATGATGTGGCATAATAATATGCAAGACAGTTCTTGCATATTATGCCTGTCTCTTAGATAATCTCTGATGGAAAACCCACAAGCGCCTCGTTGCTGTGCACAAGCACAGCCCCATGAGCTGCAGCTCCTGTTCCCCAATTTCTACAGACCAGGGTATCCTGCTTACCAAGATTAATCTTTCATGCTTAGTGTGAGAGACTCCATATGTACATTCAGATGCATTCCTTAAGAGGAAAGAATTTTTATTCTTCAACAATAACACAGGCAGCTTATGCTACCAGACAGCTCCTTGCTAACATCCCTTCATTAAGTCTTCAACTCAATGCTAAGCTTCCCATTCTACGAGCCACTCTGTCTAGAGATTATTTCCCTGTAAATAGGCATCATATTTTGTACAAGGAGGCTCAATCAAGTTAGCAGAGAAAGGAGGACTGAAAAACAATCCTGACTCCTACACATTTCCTCCCATTTCCCCAGACTGAAGGCAATACATTCTTTCCCCTTGGATCACCTTCCGCTGGTCCCACACATCTAGTCCATACGTTTTCACTTACCTCATAGGAAGAGTTAACTGATTTTCCCATTTTCAAGGAGTATTTTGGACTGGCTTTTTAGCCTAGAAAATCTCTGGAGAAAACTAGGTCAGACAGTCTAGATCCTTAGACATTTAAAAAAGTTCATTAGATGTTTCCTAAGAAGTTCTGCCTGCTAGAGGTAAAAGCCATCTTCAGCTTCCGTAGACACCTCTACGACTGGTTCAGAGAGAAAAATTTGTACCTTCCAATTCCCCACAGCAAACTAGTCAAATCTAGTACAAGTTATGAATGAGCGATGGAGAAGGAGCTGTGCTAGAGGCCACCATGCTCCATGGCACAGGCTGCAACAACATGGCCTGTACAGTGTATTTTCAGGCATCTCTGAATATGTTTGTGTTCTCCCCTACATCCTTCCCTTCGACATGGGTTACCAAGGTGTATGTATTTATACATATGTGTGTATACGCACATACATATATCCAAAAAAAACCCCAAACAAAATATTTAGAAGGCACAAACACACGCATCTTTGTATTTCAAAAAAAAAAAAAAACATTCCCAAAAATGCCTGTCCTTACCTCCTCCTCCCATAGTGCCAGGCTCTCCTTCCTCACACCGATTAAAAGACATTCTGTGCTAGAGATTCTGCCGGTGGGTTTCAAGGACAGAAAACATCTCTCGTCCTCTTAAACATCAGAATTGCCTCTGGATTTGCTTTTCTTTTGCCAGGCTCTCCCTCCTCACACCAATTAAAGGACATTCTGTGCTAGAGATTCTGCCGGTGGGTTTCAAGGACAGAAAACATCTCTCGTCCTCTTAAACACCAGAATTGCCTCTGGATTTGCTTTTCTTTTGTTCTAAGGCAAGCTTTAAAACCATTCTTTTTTATTAATTATCATAACACTGTTTTTTAAAATAATTTTTTAAATTGCTGCAAATACTTCCTATGATTACAAAAGCTACATTTATTTATTGTCTTTAACTTAAATCTCAAGCAACCTTGATTAACATTAATCCAAATGAGACCTTGTCCCCTAAATAATAATACTGTGTGGCACTTCCAAATTAAAGTAAGCAGGATTTTGTGTGATTTGGCAGCTTTCTTCCAAAGAGTCATGATGAAATGCTTGCAGGACAGGAGAGACACACTGGGGGAGGAAGAGCCCAAGACCCTTGCAACCGGCGCATGTCAAACTCCCCGAGCCAGAGGACTCGCAACGACTTGAGATGAATTTTCAGTGAATCTGGGAAACTTCATCTTTGACAGTAACAACTCAAGCCTTCGGATTTATGTAATTTCTTCTGCACACCAAGCAATAGCCAGCAGCCCCTGCTGAGTTCTGTTCTGATGGGTCAGGTGGAGGAAAAGCCATGAAATCACAGCAAAATTCCAGATGCAAAATGCCAAGCAAAGAAATAGCTGTACTCACTATCAAGGTTCTGCTTGTCCTGCTCTTTTCAAACATGAGATTAAAAATATAAAGTACTGCTAATAAGAGGCTGGCTGAACATCAGATTAGAGGGTCAAGACACGTCCTGCAACAGAGTAAATATCTTTGGTTGCAACTAATAATACGACATTTAATTAAAACACAGTTGTAGAAACCTACAGTAAAGAACTATCTTACAGAAAATTTCACCTACTACTAATATCCTTACCTAATTGTAGGCTAATTGTAGCTGTTAAGAGCTTCACATTACAGTGGATGGAAAAAACCCTACATAAAAAATTAAATAAATTAAGAATTTCATTTAAAATATTATCTGCCCTATCCCTTGCAGAAAATAAACTAACAAACACTTACTTATAGCAAAGCAGCTAGACAGTAGTTCAACTCAAAACCATAAAAAAAGGAATCAAAAGTTTTTGCTTGTTTGTTTTTACCCCGCTTTAAATTTCTTTTTTAAATTTTTTATTTTTTTTTTTTTAATTCTGTTCTCATCTACTGAGTAGAATCTTGTTTCTGGCTTTTGTTACATAACGAACACATGGAGTTTGATGGGAAGTTCTCACACGACTTCTCTACGCACCCAAAAATACTTGTCTCCGAGCGCGTGTATTTTACTATCTTGAATTTCTTTGCTTTAGTCCCTAACAACAAGAGCAGTTGTGAAAGATGAAGAAATATTCACCAAGTAGCTCCTTGATTCTTACACGTAGATGGTGAGCTGCAGCTGATCAAACTGGAAGGCCCTACTGCAAGTAGATAATTTATAAAATTGGATTTTAAATGATGACAAATGTCAAAGTAACTTGACTCATTTCATCCAGTACAACACCAGCAAATGTCTAACAACAGATGCTGATTTGGGGATGTACAATAAAGACAAAGAGCTGTCGTACCATTGAATGAGATGAAATCCAAATGTCCTCCTGTGCTAACCAAACTTATCCCGGCTTATCTCCCACACAGCTGCCCAAGGAGGACAGAGGACAGACTGGGATCACAGCTCTGTGCCTGCTGACCACATTTGTATTGCTTCTGAAGCTCTTGAAGGTGACACGAAAACAGCTGAAGATGTTTTTGGTAATCCTTTGAGACAGTGCCTACTCTTTTCTGTGAGTGTTTCTTTTGCCCGATGCTATTTTATCATTTGGTTTTAAGTTTAAAATAGCTCTGGCCTGAGAGAAAGCTGCTCCGAAGCCACAGCTCACTGGTCAGCCGAACCCTGACTTCTTGCATTGCTCATGATCATCAATAGAAGAGATGGAACAACCACGTTACAGTATTTATACTGTAAATACCTGTCCCGGTTTGAGCTAAACTTCCT